>NC_045427.1:471766164-471951164 GCF_902635505.1 Sarcophilus harrisii | reverse complement strand
TTATGAAGTTTGTGAAGGCTTTGAATGCCAAACACAGGAGTTTGATATTAGAAGCAAAGGGAATTTTTTTTTCTCTTTCATTTATTCCTGCCTGTCTCTTCTGCCTAAGAATCAAACTCTGATTCTGAGGTAGCATGATGGGAAACAAACTGGACTCAGAGACAGGAGAGTTTGAGTAGGGGAGTAATAGGGTTGGACATGTGCTTTTGGAACATCACTTTGGCAACTATGTGGATAAAAGATTGGAGAAGGAAGAGACTTGAGGAAAAGAAACAAATTAGGAGATTATTGCAACAATATAGCCAAGAAGAAATGAAGGCCTAAACTATGTTAGTGGAATAAATAGAAGAAAGGGGATAAATGCAAACATATTGTACAGGTAAAATCAGCAAAATTTGAAAACTGCTTGGATATAGCTGAGTGAAGTAGAATGAAGATGAGAAAAAGAGATTAATTAGGGGATTACCGCAACACTATAGGTGAGAGGTAATGAGAGTCTGAACTAGAGTATTAGTAGACTAAATGGAAGGAAATGGACAAATGCATTAAATAATACACAGTAAAATTTGGAAGTAAAATCAGGAAAAGCTTGGGTATGGCACAGGGTGGGGAAGAAAGTAAAATGAAGTATCAAGATGACTGAAAAATTGAACAACTAGATGACTGAAAGGGCTCGTGACATGACTTAGCTCAATGCCCCCTCACTGGAAGCAAGTTGCTCCATGATGGGAATTCTCAGGACAGATGCAGACAAAGGTGCATTTCCTTCCCAGGTCACTGGGAGGATCAAATAGAATAATCAAGGGGAAGGCTCTTTAGAACCTAAAAATGCCATACGAGTGTAAGACATGGTTGATGAATTTTATTTTTTCAGAGATTTCTATTGTTAAGACAGAAAAAAATTAAAGGAGGCAATTGCTTCAGATTCTCTCCCAGTTCCTCTTTCTTTTGTCACAGGTACAAATACAATAAACTAAGGTTGAGGATCACCTCAAGGTCAATCTCAAACTGTGTTTAGTGTTTAGGTAATATTAAATAACAGTTCAGAGCTAGAAAGCTACAGAGTTAGATGTCCTTTTATCTTCTGGATGCCCAAACCATAGTAGCAAGAGACATTTGCCATGCCTTGAAAAAGTACTCTTCTTACTGGATTTGCCTGAACTTGGTATCAGAGAGCAAGGAAGCAAGGGGATATTCCTATGCTTCCTTCAGATCCTGGAAATTGGATTTGGAAGAAATCTTTAAAATCATCTAGTACTGGGGTTCTTAACCCATTGGTGAGATGGGGGGATATTTACTGCAAGCATGTGAAGGCTTCCCCCAAGGAATAGAGAAAAGAGAACAATTTGTTCAAACAGCCATGTAGGTGGCTGAGGTAGGGGCTGTGAAGCACTTAGAGCTTGGTCAGGCACTGAAGACACCAAGGTCATCTACTGCATCCTGGGGCTGGGACTTTGCCAATCATTCTGACTTTTGTCCTGCCACTGGAATTCAGCATCTCTGGAAGAGTAATTAAGGTAGATGACTTTATGCAACTTTTGCTCACTCAAATCTAATTACATGCAAGTCAAGATATCACCTCATGATATCTTCGAAAACAAAGAAAGAACAACAATCTTTCATGGAGCCCCATGGCAGTTTGGTGAACCTCTTGGAACCCTTCTCAGAGTAATAATTTTAATGCATAAAATAAACATTTAAGATTACAAAGGAATCAAATTATAAGGAAATACAATTGTCAATTTTTTAAAAAGAAAATGCTCATAAATCCCAGGCTAAAAACCCCTTTTAGTCCATCTCTATCTAGTTGATAGTATAGTGGATAGAATACTACCTAAGGTCAGGAACGACTCAAATCCAGCCTCAAATGTAGCCTAGCAGTATGATCTATGCATTTAACTTAACCTCCAATTGCCTCAGTTTCCTCTTTCCTTTCCTCCATTCCATCCTTTTTGCTCTGCCAGAATAATCTTCCTAATATATTGCTCTGACCATTTTACTCTACTCATCAAATCTCTTCTATGATTCCATATTTATGATAGAATAAAGAATAAATTCTTGGCCCTCCACAATCTGGCTCTATTCTGGCCATCCTGCCTTGCTTGGTTTCACACCATTGAAATTATCTTTACATTTTTCTCATCCCAGCTGAACTAGATTGGATTGGGATGCAAGAAGACTCAGGCCCAGATTTCACCTTTGATCTTTAATAGGTATATAACTAGGAAAGTCACTTACTCTCTGAGCCTCAATTTGCTCAGAGGTAAAGTGAGGAAGTGACACTACATTGTCACTAAGCTCTAAATCTTTGATCATAGGAATACTTTCTATTTTCTTGTTTTCTGTTCACAAATCTTGATAGTTTTGTTTCCATGCCTGATACAGATTCCCCCACCCACACCCACCTTTGCTGAAGTCATTAAGTTCCTTCAAGACCTAACTTCATTCTTCCTCCTTCAAAACATCAAATGTTTTCTCCTTATTCAGTTTTGTACAATACTTCACTTGCACTTGTCTCACTCAATCTAGTTGCTTTATTGTATGTATACCTGCCCATTCATTCCCTTCGCTTTAAATTCTAAAATTCTTGGGAGCAGGGACTTTCATCATAACTATCTTAACTTCTTTTGAACTGTTCATGGTATTTGATTCATAGGAATTAGAAGACAAAGTCCACATTTCCTCCATAGATGAGAGATTTCACTAAAAACCCAAAAAGCTCTCTTTACTTTCAACCCCTATACTTCTGAGTGTTCTCTTTCTCTCCCTCCTTCCTTCTCCCTCTCTCTATCTTTCTCCCTCTCTTTCTACTTCCCTTTCTCTCTCTCCTTCTCTCTTCTCTTCCTCTCTGTGTCTCTCTCCCTGTCTTTCTGTGTGTCTTTCTCTTCTTTGTCTCTCTGTCTCTATCTCTCTCAATTTCTTTGTCTCTGTCTCTCTGTCTCTGTGTCTGTCTCTCTATGTCTCTCTGTGTGCTCCCTGTGTGTCTCTCTATCTTTATCTCTGTATGTCTGAGTTTGTCTGTCTCTCTGTCTCTGTCTCTGTGTGTGTGTGTCTCTCTCTGTTTTACTCTTATCTTTAGTTCATTTTTCCTTTTCCACATCCTATAGACATACTCAGATCTCAACAAACTTACAAAAAAGTTTTTCTTTGACTTAAGTCAAAATGAGTTAAATAAACATTTAATGTCAATTGCCTATTAAATATATTTGCCTGAATATTCCAAAGACATTTCAAACTCAACATATTCAATATGGAACCCCCTCTTCAACCTGACCCTCTTCTATGTTTTCTGAAGGTAACACCATCCATCTAGTCTTCTGTCTCATTCCTCATGTCAGTCAATTCTGTCTCTACAACCTCTCTTACAGCTGTCCTTTTATCTTAACCCAGATGGCTACCATCCTAGTTCAGACATTCATTGTCTCTTACCCAGGGCTATTGTAATTGTTTCCTAATTATTTCACCTTGTCCTAATCTCCTCTCTCTCCAGATTGTGAGAGAAACTTTAAATGCCAAAATAATGAATTTATATTTTATCCTAAGGTGGCAAAGAGCCACTGAAAGTTTCTTGAGTGTGTGTGTGTGTGTGTGTGTGTGTGTGTGTGTGTATACACATGAGCATGTGGGGGGTGGCGGAGAGGAGGTTGGAATTGTGAAGAGAGGAAGATTTTGAAAGGCAGGAAGACTCTTTGACAGGCAAGACTAATGTCTGCCTTCTAGGCAAACCATGAGAGATCAAGCTGTTGCTACATGCCATTTTTTTTAAGTTTCAAAGGATGTGATCTGACCCATGTTGAATCTAAATCTGCGTAATGACAAGGTTTGGTATAATGGGGTTTAATCCAATTGAATTCATGAATGAGCCTGTTAGCTTAGCTCAGTTGTGATGCTCTAGGTAAAGGCGATAAAGTTTGAATTCGGGAATTTCAGTTAGTGAGAGTGCTAAATCCTAGAATTCATTTTTTTCTCTTACATCCTTGGAACAATATTTTATACTCCTCTATATCTCCCTCAAGGCCTGGCCTAAGGTTTTAGGTGCACATAATTGCTTATGTTATTTAATGTACATGATATGACCAAAGTTATATCCACATGAGTATAGTTATACACATCATGTATCTAGTATATGATATATATGAGGAGATGAATGACAGTGAAAAGGGCCCAGTATTTAGAATTAAGATCTGGCTTCTCTTCCTGCTTCAGCCAATAATTTGCTCTGTGAACTTAAGTGAATCATTCTCTTTCTCTAGGTTTTGCTCCCCTCTTCTGTAAAATTAAGGCTCTGAACTATACAACCTCAATGGCCTTTTCCAAGCTTGAACATTAAACTTTCTATTTCTTAACATTCTATGATCTAAGGTTCCTTAAAACATTAATATTTTATATTCCAAAGTCTCTACTAGTTCTGACACTTCATGTCCTGTGTCCTAAAGTCATGTCCATCTCTGACATCTGATGATTTAAGTTTCCATCATAAAGGCCTTTCCAGTTCTGATGTCCTATGGTTCCATTCATCAGAAATTTCTAGGCAAATAAAATGGAAACTTCTTACTATGGAAAACAATGAAGTCCAAATATAAAGTGGAAGAGGCTGGCAGGGGAAGGGCATTTTTGTTTCACTAAAGGTGTACGTGTTAAGTAATCAAAGGATTCACCATGACAATGTAGTTATAGATAGTTATCCTAAGTGCCTTCTGTGGTGAGGAGCCGAAATTAAGAATTGGAACAAAACATGCTACATGAAAGCCTGGGTGCTCCAAACACTGGCTTGCTTATTAAAAACACTTTGATCCCTGCCTTGCTTTGATATCCTTGGTCTTATAAAGAATTCACTTTCAGGGGTAAATATAGGTAGTTCAGAGAGATTTTATGACATGCTGTACATTCTCCTCATCCAGAGACTTATTTAATTACCAGCAGCGGGGATGAGGGAGGGTGGACAGTAAGGAGAATAACCTGGGTCAAAATAAAAAAAAAATCTGCTGACCGAGCAGGTCTATGTAGAGTGGGCCAAGGTGCTGTCTGACTGCTGTTTGCTATGGCCCACAGAGTGCTGAAAAAGGCCACACAAAAAATGGAGTTTATAGAACAAGAAAGGGTGGGGAGTCATGACCCTGTGGGTGAGAATGAAGAGCATTCCCAAGTCAAAGGCTTGGACCAGGGGCCTAAAATTCAGTTCCTACCCACGTAACACATGTAGGGTCAAAAAGCTCCTAATAATAGTTGGCAAGGATATTTCTGGGCCTCTGCCATAATTGGTATTTGGGGGCTTAGAATATTGGAGTTCATGACATTGGGATAATATGTGTTTGAGTGAATTTTTATTTAACTACAATTGCCTACACTATCATTCTCAATTGACCAGAATTCCCTTTCTGGGGGAAAATGTAATTGACTATAAGAGAAAAAAATTCATATCAGAGATGACTCCAACTTGCAAAGAAAATTCTGATTGGGGCTAGCATTCATTCAGCCCCAACTCAACTTGAGCAGAAAGGGTTCTAGATTTGAAGTCAGAGGAAATTTGGGGTTAAATTCTGGTGCATATTCTTAAAGGTTTTTGGTGAATTGTGAGGGTCAAAATTTCACTGACCACATGGGAAATAGTTGTCATAGATGTAATGCTAAAGAGTTTTGTTGGGACCAACTTGAATTGATTTCTCCAGGGAAATACATTCAAACAATATCCTTCCTTCCTGAAATTTTTTCCTTCATGGTTTCCATGAGAGATCTGCTATTGCTTCCTCTTCTATGAAATCACCTCTTATCATTCTAGTCCTCACTGATCACAATGTTAGGAAGAACTTTTTAAAAAGCTTTTTGTTTTCAAAACCTATGGATGGATAATTTTTCAACATTAACCCTTGCATAGACTTGTGTTTCAGATTTTCCCCTCTTTCCCCTCATCCCCTCCCCTAGATGGTAAGCAACCAATATATGTTATACATGTTTAAACACATGTTAAATCCAATACGTGTAAACATATTTATTCAATTTTCTTGTTGCACAAGAAAAAATCAGAATAAAAAAGGAAAGAAAATGAGTAAGAGAACAAAATGCAAGTGAACAACATCAAAAAGAGTGAGAATGTTATGTTGTGATCCACATTCACTTCCCACAGACCTTTCTCTGGGTGTAGATGGCTCTTTTCATCACAAAATCATTGAAACTGGCATCAATCATCTCATTGTTAGAAAAAGTCACGTTGATCAGAACTGATTGTCCTGTACTATTGATGTTGCCATGTACAATGATCTCCTGGTTCTGCTCATTTTACTTTATATCAGTTCATGTAAATCTCTCCAGGCCTTTCTAAAAACATTCTGCTGATCATTTTCTGCAACAATAATATTCCATAACATTCATATACTATAATTTATTCAGTCATTCTCCAACTGATGGGCATCCACTCAATTTTCAGTTTCTTGCCATTATGAAAAAGGCTGCCACAAACATTTTTGCACATATGGGTCCTTTTCCCTTCTTTAAGATCTCTTTGGGATACAAGCCCAGTAGAAACACTGCTGAATCAAAGGGTATGTGCAGTTTGATAACTTTTTGAGCATAATTCCAAATTGCTCTCCAGACTGGCTGGATCCCTTTACATTCTCCTCTAATGTATTAATAATAATAATTATATATTAGTGTCCCAGTTTTCCCACACTTAAGGAAGAACTTTTTAACAATTAAACTGTTCAAAGAAAAAAAGATGTAGTACTGAAGACCTGAAAGTGTTCAAAAAGAGGCTAAATAATCATTCTTTGGGGATAATATTGAAAGAATTTTTGCATAGGATAGGTGAAATGAACTGAGATACCTCCTGACTAGATATCATTCCTACTTTGTATGAACTCCTTCTATCTTTAGTGGTCTTTAGAAACTCAACATAGGCTACTTTATATTGAATATTTCCTTATTTTTCTCTTTTAGCTAATTGTCATAGTAGGGTAGAGGATGAAATAGTGGCCTTGTGATAAAAGAAGATCTCAATTTAAATTTTGCATCAGATGAATACTAGCTGGGTGACCCTGGACAACTCATTTTTACAGCTTCAGTTTCCTCAGTTGTAAAATGGGGATAATATTGGGCCTATTTTGCAGGATCATTGGGAGGATCAAATGAGATAATAGATGGAAAATTACTTTGCAAACTTTAGAGTGCTATACAAACATCAACTATCATTATTATTAATATATGTGTAGTATTGACTGTATCAATGTGATATACACATTCTGGATCCCCCTTAAGATCTAACATGGATCTGGTCACACACGGTATGTTTAGTAGGTAATGGATAGATGGATGGATGGATGGATCTATCAATTTATCGATTTACCTAACCTCCTTTGGACCCATTTATGGCCTAGTTGCTTTCCTAAATATTTATTGTCCCCCATCACCAACACCACCAACACTTTCCCTTAGCTTGCTACTTCACAGTGGTATCATAGATGATAAACAACTTAAAGAGAATGAACTGCTCAAACTGAGAAAATATTTCCTTTTAAATTATTGACTTCCTCTTGCTCTAGCCCTTCCCAATCACTAATCTAAAATCTGTCTTTGAAAGATGATTAAATGAAGAAGGCATTACACAGCATGAAGGCCCACCTCATATATTCCAACAAAGCTCAGCTGACAACCATCCCCCCTCCTGCTCTCCACTGCTTCTTGAGAGGTTAATTGATGGGTGGGACTGAACGCATTAGCTTTGTCATTTTCTGATGGCTGGGGATCCCCAGTGACCCTCAGGTCCAGGGGTCTTTGGTGCCAATTATCCTGAGAATAAGGGACTAGCCCTCCTCTTCTTCTCATCATCATCATTTCTCTCTTGGCTCCTTTCATTGAGCCCTGAAGCTGAGGTTCTAACTAATATTGTTTCCTGGCCTAAACAGATAATTGCCCTTCTGGATATATAAAAGATGTCTCACAGAGCAAAGTGAAATATCATTAATAAAGGAGAATGATTTACTCAGGAATTCCTCCAGAAGTGAGATTAATAAGCCGTCCCCTGGTGTTAGATATAATCTTCACTTCTCTGTTCGCTGCACGACTTATTTTTGCAACAACTGCACTATTCTGCCATTAATCATTACTCTGGGCCCACAGTTTATCTGAGCTAATGTGCCTGCTACACAAAAACAACAACTTTTCCCCATTTGCAAAGGAGAAAATGAAGAAAGAAGAAAATCTACTGTATCTTTTATAAAACAAAAGAATTTTTTCTATCATGAAATTAAAGTGTATATACAGATATGATTTATGAGTACATATAAGTACATCTCGCAACTAAAATCAGATTATATCTAATCAAGAAGAAGCAAGTCTATCCATTTCAAATAAATAACCTGATTGTTTCTTTGTTTAACATGTTATGCTTTGATAATACACCTTTTTTGATCTATGATTTTATTGAGGTGGGGAATTTCCAGGATGAAAATAAAAACTCCCTCAACTGATATAGGTTTCAGGTCAATCAATCAAAAGGCATTTGTTCAGCATAGTGCCAGGCACTGTGCTAAGCACTAGGGATACAAATATAGGTAAAAATAGTCCCTGCCTTCAAGAAACTCACTTTCTAATGGAGTTAGGTGATCTATAAATAATTAAGTACATTTAAGATATATAAGCAATCAATAAATATTCATTAAGCACTTACTATGTACTAGGTACTATGCTAAACCTTGGGGATACAAAAAAGATGCAAAAGAGAATCTACTCTAAAGGAGCTTACATTTTAACAAGGAAAATAATATGCAAACAGACATATACAAAGCAAGCTACACACAAGATAAATAAGAAATAATCAAAAGATGGAAGGCACAGACACTTAATACTTCTTAGCTGTGTGACCCTTAGCAAATCACTTAACCCTAACTGCTTCAGAAAAAAAAAAAAAAGAGGGAAGGCATTAGAATTAAGAAGTATTAAGAAAGGCTAAATTGGAGGTAATCTCAAGCACCAAAAGCTATACTATAGGGGAGGAAGATAATGGAAAGGTTCCCTACAGAAGGCATAATTTGAGATACCTTAAAGTAAGACTGGAAATAAAAGTGAGGAGGGAAAGTTTTTCGGGAGTGGAGAACAGCCACTGAAAGAGCTTAGAGATGAAGTGTTGGGTTTGAGGAACAGCAATGTAAATGGATTATAGAGTGTGTGGAAGTGGAGGTATAAGAATAGATTGAAAATGGTCTATTGTAAAGGACTTTCAGTACCAAATTGAAGAGTTCATAGTTGTTCCTAGAGGTTAATAGGCAGCCATTGGAAGATTTCAGGAAAAACCTAGAAAGACCTATATGAACTAATGCTGAATGAAGTGAGCAGAACTTCAAGATTATGTGATGATCAACTGTGATGGACTTGGCTCTTTTCAACAATGTGGTGATCCAAGTCAATTCCAAAACACTTGGGATGGAAAATACCATCTGCATTGAGAGAATTATGGAAACTGGATATGGATCAGAGCATAGTATTTATACCATTTTTGTTTGTTTGCTTGCTTTTTCTCTCTCATGGATTTTTTCCCCCTTTTGGTCTAATTTTTCTTGTACATGACAAATATGGAAATGTGTTTAAAAGGATTGTACATGTACAACCTATATCGGATTGTTTACAATCTTGAGGGGGGAGGAAAGGGACACAAAATTTTACAAAAATGAACATTGAAAACTATCTTTACATGTATTTGGAAAAATAAAATACTATTGAGAAAAATAAGGAGTCATTAGAATTTATTAAGTGCACAGCAACTAGCCTAGGGAACTAAGAAGTGAAAGGACTTCCACACTGGGAATCATATAGCCAAGATGGGCCAAAGGTAAGCCTGGATCCCAGGTCTTCTTGACCCCAAGCCCAGCCTTCTGTCCACTATGGCACACTGCCCCTCAAATTGGATGTTAGTGGCCATTAATAATGAAAAATGTTTTGACTTTTCTGTTTGAATTTCACTACTTAATTTGGACCACTGTGGAAGAAGAGTGCTGGAATTAGAGACAGGAGTCCAAAAGTTGAATCTTGAATCCCACAATTACTAATTAATTCTGTGATGTTTTTCAGTTATCAGAATCTGTTTTCCAATCTGTAAAATAAGGATAATAATTCACCACTTGTCCTTACCTTGTTGTTTGTCCTTTTTTCTCAAAGAGGACCGTGACTGCTTGCCATCTTTGGGGAGAGGGCGGAGGGAGGGAGGGGAAAAATTGGAATAGAAGTGAGTGCAAGGGATAATGTTGTAAAAAAAAAAATTACCCTGGCATAGGTTCTGTCAATAAAAAATTATTTAATAAAAAATATATCTGGAGCCAATTAAAAAAAAAAAAAAACAAAGAGGACCGTGACATCAGAGAGGTGATACCATGATATGCAAGTGAGTTGGATTTAAATGAGGGAGGACTGTGCAAGATACCTGCCTCACTTTCCCCTCCAGATCCATCTGGGTCCAGTAGCCAGATATAGATCAGAACTGGAAATAGCCCTGAATGAAAAATAACTAGGGAATCTAATAATCAGAATCTGGGAGTTTTCATATAAGCCAACATAAGTTAAATGCAAATGAAGAAGTTGTGGACTAAGCCATTCTTTCTTCATTTCTCTCTCTTTGTTCAGGCCATTTCCTAGTTATCTATTTGCCTCTTCTTTTTCTTCATATTTTTTCAGACTCCAAGTCAAGTCCTCCATCTTTTACATAGAATCCAGATAGTATTTTTAGGTTTGCAAAGCACTTTATAAAGATCTTATTATAATTTCACAACAATCCTGGAAAATAAGTGCTATTATTAATCTCTCCTTATTCCAGCCCTCATCAATATTCCTTTTCTCTAACCATCTGAATCAGTCATAAAGGCCAGAGATTAGCAGTTAAAAGGACCTTAGAGATCATCTGGTTCAATTCCCCACATTATAGAAGAGGAAATTGAAAGAGAGAGGGAGGTTAAATAACTTGCCCAAAGTAACACAGGTATTCTGTGGTAGAACAGAGATTTAGAGATTTTAACTCAGTTCTTCTGAATGCCCATTCAGGGATCTTTTTTCTTTACAATGCTGTCTCCTTCTATGATTATTATTTTATTATTCCTTACCTTTCACCACCTCTCAAAGGTTTTATCTGGATGAAAATATTTTATAAGTATTTGAATAATAAACAAATGAATATATATGTATGTATATATTTTTATATATATACGTACAATATCTATGTGACCCTGGACAAGTCATTTAACCCTGTTTGCCTCAGTTTCCTCATCTGTAAAATGAGCTAGAGAAGGAAATGAAAAAGCCACTCAAGTATCTTTGTCAAGAAAACCCCAGATGGTGTCAGGAACAGACATGACTGAAATGATTAAACAACATTTTATGCTATACTTATAAGTAATATATTCCATTATACTATTCAAACTCTGAAATCCCTTATCTGTAGAAATACCTCTGATCAAAGCGCAGAACTGTTTCAATCAATTAACATTTAACCTTTGAAACTGGAGCATGAACAAAATATTGATTTGTGATTTGAAAATAGTTCTTTCTTGATACTGTCATTAATAAGCATCGGATCTTAAGCAACAATTTAATGAAAATATAAAACAAAAAAGGTTTCAAATATTTGATCTTATTTTGTTCCAGGTCTTATCCCTTTCAGAGATGAGAATACATTGTGTGGTCAAGTATTGCTTGACAGAAGGTTTTTTTCTAGTTGATTCTGAGAAATTTGAGCCCTAATGCAAACTCACCTTACTTTAATCAGAAGCATGACTTTAGGGATATTGCTTTGATTATGTTACCAGGATTCTGTGTTATATTGACATTTAAAATACAGTTTTAGATAGAAATCCACAAAACTAAAATTGTGAGCCACAGTTTCTGATCTGCGCTGGTGGAGAGAATTTCCATGATGAGAGTTCTCTATGGCTTTCTATACTGTTGTGATCACAGGTCTGAAACAAAACAAAACAAAACAAAAAATATAGGGTTTTTTGCTATAGTTATCATCCTTGGATGTGGGGAGTTGAGGCTATCCATCCTTGGATGTGGGAAATTGAGAGGAAGAGGTATTATTTCTGGAGGTTTCTACTTTCAACCTCCATGAACATCAGGAAAAAGGAAGAATAATCAGGATCATGGTCTAAAGGCTTCATCCCCTGGCCAGAGACCCAAAGAATATGGGCCTTCCCTTCTTCCAAGGAGAGATTTGAGCAGTCATCTTTGTCCCCAAATCCCAAAAACATCACTTAGCTATTTAGAAAGCACTTTCTCAATCACTGACATATTTGATCTTCAAAACATTTCCATGAGGTAGACAAGAATAAGGAGTATTTCCTTCTGGATGAGGAAACTGAGTTTCAAACGAATAAAGACTTACTTAACAATGTTTTGCTCAGGGTCATACAGCTCTTAAGCATCAGAGCCAAGATTCAAATGTAAGCCCCCTGACTTTTAATTCATGGTCTTTTCCATTAAGGATCCTGCTACCTTGCTCCCCAAAACTTCAGGGAGAACAGGATGATGTAAGCACACTGCTGGGGCCCCAGACAAGAAAAGTGGCCATCTCTGAAGACAAACGTTGTTGACTTTACAACCTTCCGCCATCTTACAATTGGTCCAGTAGGCCCTGGTATCTTGCGAGACACTAGCTCCGGGATTAAATGGGCATAGCGACTGGTGGCTGGCTGGGCCCTTCCCCGCGCAGTCTAGCCAGTATCAATAGCAGTATTCAGCTCTGGTGGGTTTCTGTCGGGTTCCCACAGAAATACCCGATCCTTGTTTGCGCACCGAGAACCCTGGCTGGGCGCATATTTATAAACCACACTGTCATTAAGGCTGAGGCAGAACCAGTTCTGATAATTAGTACTGTGCCTTCAACTCCAACAGAGCAGACGTTTGTCTGGTCCGGGAGGAGCCGGGCCAAGTTGGCCTGTTGTCCACTTGCTGAAATTAGGTTTCTTTTTTCAGCTTGGATTGCACCAACACCCACTCCCAGTAACTGTGAAGGAATTAGTGTGGTTACAGTGACATTTCTGATGTTGTCTTATGAAATTTGAGTTCTGAATTATGAATTATAGCAGCGCCCCTTCTACCCCACTTAGCGACTTTGAGGAATGCAGAATTGAGAGATTCTGACTTGCTCTGGCAATTGTAGCTTGGAGAATGTGGTATTTGTAGATAGAATTAGAGGAGTCTTTCATGTTAACAAACTGAAATAACCAGGGTTTGGTTTTATAAAGTAAACTCACATCTCTCCAAGTTGCCTGGTGGTCTCCGATTTCTCAAACAACCTAACCTGACACACACACACACACACACACACACACACACACACACACAAACACAAAATGCTCCCATTTCTTTTTCTAGTTTATAAATCTTCTCCCTTTCTGAGGCAGCAGTCTGCTGCTGGGGCTCAAGTTCCCTTTGGACAGGCTAAATCAAGCCTCATAGGGGCCTTATTATATGCTTAGGACTATGGGATAAGCTCTGCAGACCTAGAAGATATTTTCTCATCTGAATCTATTCTCTATGGGTGAGAAAATCTACTGCTTCTTGGGTCCGTGGAACCAGTCTGGGATTTTAGTGGACAGAACATTAGGCTAGAACACAGGACCCCTGGGTTCTAGAGCTGTCTTTGATAATTATTGGCTATATGACCTTGAGAAAATTACTTTCTAAACTTCAACTTCCTCATCTGTAAAACAGGACTACATATCTCTGTTCTGCCTACCAATCACAGTTGTGAGGATCAAAATAATATCTGGATATGGAAGCATTTTGGAAAATATAAAGAGCTTTTTTACAAGTAGGAGCTTTTCATGCCTGTTTTTTGGTGAATGACAGCCTCCTCTCTCTGGTTCAGCTGTGATGAGAGCTGGGAGCAAAGAGGAAGCCCTTTTCCAAAGATTCTGTAAAGAGAGAATTGTTAGTTCTCATCTGTAAGATTAAACCCAGGTTTTGTCCAGGACACTGCAGACTGTTTCACATGGCACGGTATCACTACTTTTTAAAATGGGGATGATTGAAAACCTGCCCACTTTGTTCAGGTAATTGGAAGTAGTGCAAGAGTTAATGCCTGGAACTGGACCAAGGGTGTGAGGTAAGCTAGATCCTCTCTTCTATCCCTGCTCTATCACTGCATCCTGCACACCGGCCTCTACCTCTTTTCTCTGGACTCAGAGCTCCCATTGTTGTCCTGAGCCCGGGGACAGATAGGAGCTAGAGAATCTCTGTTACCTGGTGTAACTGTTACCTGGTCCAGAGAGCCACTCCTTCAGGACCAGCAGCCTCCATACCCTCCCGCGACATGACAGGCTGCCTTGGGGAAGGGGTACCAAGAACTGGAGGGCATGGGGGCTTCCAATCTCCAGGTCCCATCAAAAAGCAAGAGGTCTCAAGCTCAGCCCTCCCTAATCCCTCCATCCTGAGTGGCACCAGGGCCCCCTGCCACTCAGTGCCTGTGCAGCCACAGGCAGGTTGAGTTTCACCCGTGGGCTGGCT
Source organism: Sarcophilus harrisii (assembly GCF_902635505.1). NCBI lineage: Eukaryota > Metazoa > Chordata > Mammalia > Dasyuromorphia > Dasyuridae > Sarcophilus > Sarcophilus harrisii. The sequence continues at coordinate 471,936,680 of NC_045427.1, read as the reverse complement.
CCAAGTCTCTGGGCCTGGGTAGCTGCCCTGCCCAGTGCCAACAGAGATGTTTGGAAAAACTGTGTCAGGAAGGAGTAGAGACAAAAGCCACACTTGTGTGCTGGGGCCTACTGGGTTGATTGGGCCAGAGGAGTGGGGCACTGACAGCTTCCTGTGGAGGCAAGGGCTGTGGAGAGCCAAGCAGAGAGAGAGAGTTGCCCTCCATTCTACCAGGCTCCTCTGCACTCAGATACGGGACTGATTCTAGATAACACTTTTCTCGAGCCATTCAAGCCTTCAAGAACCAATTACTTTAACCAAGTGACTTCACTGGAAACTTTTATCTGTATCACTGACACTCTCCCCCTTGCCATAGCAACCTTTCACCAACCTCTCACAGAGTCAGCAAGCATTGATTAAACACCTACTAAGTGCCAGACACTGTTAAATGTTGGGGACAGACAGAAAAGTTTTTTTTTTAAAAATCTGTCACTGCTCTCAGTAACCTCACAGTCTAATGGGCAAGGAGTGCTCCAATTCTGCTCCTGCTCAATGTGATTTAGAAGCATGAATTTAGAGCTGGCAGGAACCTTCTAAGTCAGCCAGCTCAGTGGTTCTCAAACTTTTGCTCCCAGTATCTCTAAAAAAACAAAGATTTTTTGTTTACGTGGGCTTTGTTTCCAAATATTTACCATATTAGAGATAAAAACTAATTTTATATTTATAGACCCTCTGAAAAGGTTTCAGAGACCCCCCGGGATTCTCTGGACCACACTTTGAGAAACACTGATCTTGTCCAATCCCCTCATTTTAGAGATGAGAAAACTAAGACTTAAGGAGGTTAAAATGATTTTCCTTAAGATCATGCAGGATTTCAATTCAGACCTTCTGATGTCAAAGCCAGCACTCTTTCCACTACACTGTACTACCCTTCAGAACAGCCTCAGTCTTTCAGAGCCTGAATAGGCCTTGCTTCCTCCTCCCTCCTGCTGTCCTAGATCAATCTTCCACCTGACCAGAAAGGCAATATGGGGTAAGAGGAAAGGGGTGAGAGGAAGGGAAAAGAACCCAGAGGAGTCTAATACATAAGAAGTAGCCCACATTCTTTCACATGTGAAGGTTTGCAAAGCATAGTCTTAGCAGAAGGCTGGAAAGGGTGGAGGGAGGCACTCTGACTGTTATTACCCCTATCTTACAGATAAGGAAATTGATTGTTTAGTTGATCAAGAAACAAATACTTATTCTATACCAGCTATAGATCAGGCTCTGAAAAGGGCAGTTAGGTGGCTCAGTGGACAAAATACTAGGCCTGGAGTTAAGAACCCTCATCTTCCTGAGTTTAAATCTGGCCTCAAACACATCCTAGCTACATGATCCTGGACAAGTTACTTAATCTGTTTGCCTCAGTTTCCTCATCTGTAACATGAGCTAGAGAAGGAAATAACATTCCAGTGTTTTTGCTAAGAAAACCCCAAATGTAGTTTGGAACTATGCTCAAAAAGTTATCAAACTGTGCATACCCTTTGATCCAGCAGTGTTACTACTGGGATTATATCCCAAAGAGATTATAAAGAAGGGAAAGGGACCTGTATGTGCACGAATGTTTGTGGCAGCCCTTTTTGTAGTGGCTAAAAACTGGAAATTGAATGGATATCCATCAGTTGGAGAATGGCTGAATAAATTGTGGTATATGAATATTATGGAATATTACTGTTCTGTAAGAAATGACCAACAGGATGATTTCAGAAAGGCCTGGGGAGACTTACACGAACTGATGCTGAGTGAAATGATCAGGACCAGGAGATCATTATATACTTCAACAACGGTACTATATGATGACCAGTTCTGATGGACCTGGCCATCCTCAGCAACGAGATCAACCAAATCATTTCCAATGGAGCAGTAATGAACTGAACCAGCTATGCCCAGAAAAAGAACTCTGGGAGATGACTAAAAACCATTACATTGAATTCCCAATCCCTATATTTATGCCCACCTGCATTTTTGATTTCCTTCACAAGCTAATTGTACAATATTTCAGAGTCTGATTCTTTTTGTACAGCAAAATAACGTTTTGGTCATGTATACTTATTGTGTATCTAATTTATATTTTAATATATTTAACATCTACTGGTCATCCTGCCATCTAGGGGAGGGGGTGGGGGGTAAGAGGTGAAAAATTGGAACAAAAGGTTTGGCAATTGTTAATGCTGTAAAGTTACCCATGCATATATCCTGTAAATAAAAGGCTATTAAATAAAAAAAAAAAAAGAAAACCCCAAATGGGATCACAAAGAGTCAGACAGGACTGAAAATGACTGAATGACAAAAATGGGTCAGGCCCTCACTGTGTTATGTATTAGGGTCACAAAGAATAAAACAAACTAGACCCTACCTTTAAAATGCTTACATTCTATCATAGGAGACAATATATAAACATCATTATAATTCTTAAAACTATAAAAAGAATGCAAAAGAATGGGGGTGGCAAAGGTAGATACTAGCATCTGGGAACAGTAGGTGAGAGGGATCAGGAACAGCCTCATATGGGAAATGGTATTTGAATTGAATTTTGAAGAAAACTAGGAAATCTAAGAGGCAGAGGGAACCAGGAGGAAGAGATGAGGAAAGAAAGCATTTTAGGCCTGGCAGACAGCCAGTGAGGATACCCAAAGTCAGGAGATGGAATATCATTGAAGGAATCTCAAAGACACTGATTTCCCTGGATCACAGAGCATATGAAGGGGAATTAAGTATAAGAAAGATGGATTACAAAGGAAACCAATCACATTGAAATACAATTATAAAAGTAAATGCTTGTTATGTTCTTGCACCTTGGTTCTACCTCAAGACACTTCAGAGAACAAACCCTAAGGGATGGAAGCAGGTACATTTTAGTCAAAGAAAAGGTTCAGAAATTAGAGCTCATCTAGTCCTATGTCCTCATTTTATATCTAGGATGGGAAAACTAAGGTAGCTATATAACTTAATGGACAGACCACCAGGCCTGAAGTCAGGAAGAGCTGAGTTCAAATTCACCCTCTGATGTGTAACCTGGGCAAGGCACTTAATCTGTGTTTCCCTTAATCTGGAAAAGGAAATGGCAAACCACTCCAGTATCCTTGCCAAGAAAGCCCCATGGACAGTATGGTCCACATAAAAAGCCAGACACAAACAAACAACAATGTGGAAAAACCGAAATTCAAAGAGGGTTCAAATAGATAATAAAAAGGACATTCAGGATTTAACTTCAAATCTGCTAACCTTCAAGTCAATGCTCTTTCTCCTATTTCACACTGCCTTGAGCATCTCCAAGATAGAAGCCAGGTCTTCCTTGAATCCCTCATTCCCAAAGCTACTCCAGGAAGATGTGTAGATTTTCTTCAGTGGCTGTCTTTCTCAAGGGCCCAGTGTCCTCATGCTGACTCCAGAAACCCAGAACAATTCAGAGTTGTAATCTCTGAACCTTTCTCTTGATCAAAATGTACCTGCCTCTATCCCCTCTGGGTTTTGCTCTCTGGGATGTCTCGAGGCAGAACCAAGTCCAAGAACTTAAACAAAATTATTTTGACAATCATTTTCCGTATGATTGGTTTCCATTGTAATCCCATGTATTTTATTTTGTGTATTTAAAAATATGATTTTAAAAAGGAGTCCACAGGTTTTATCAGACCACCAAAGAAATCTATGTTGCAAAAAAGTTAAGAATTTCATCTCTAAAGCTATCTTGATAAACTAATTAAAGACTAACAGAATCATAAAATTTTAGAGTGTATTAAATCTAACCTTCTACCAGTGCAGGAATCTTTGACATAGAAACGCTGACAGGGTTTCATCTGCCTCATTTAAAAACACCTCTAGTGGTGAATAACTCACTACTTTACCAAGCAACTGATTCCATTGTTGGAGAGTTAATTTTCAGGCAGTTAGTTCTTATACTGAACTGACTCCTTCAAACTTCCACCTATTGTTCCTCTGTCTGGACTAATAGACAAGATCTGCTTTTCTCTCTGGCAGCTATTCAATTGTTGGAGAAAGTACTTTATAGATTCTATGATTATGAGTTGCTTCAAGTCAAATTTTCTAAAAGTGAAACTTTGGGGGAGGGAATGTTCTTTGGGGACAGGAAAACCCTCTTTCAGCATGTGTCAAATCGCAGTCTACTCCACTTGACCCTGGGAGGGAATCAAGTTTATCCAGTCCCTTCTGTCAAACTCAGAGAGGTAGCCGGCCAGTGCATGGAGTGCTGGACTTGGAGTTCAGAATACTTGTTACCTCTGACCCTGACAGAGTGGATCGAGGCAAACAACTTAATCTCTGAGATTTTCCTTCATGTAGAAAATGAATCACTTTCACAGATCATTTCTGTGGTATGAACTTATGGAAAATGAAGTGAGACTAACTGAAGGAACGACTTATACAATAACAACACTGAAAAGAAAAACAGCTTTGAAAGACTTAAGCAGTCTGATCAATCTAATAGCCAGCAATGATTTCGGAGGGAGGACAATGAGGCATGTTAGCTGCTTTCTGTCAGAGAGGAGATGGATTCAAGATTCAGGAGACATAATTTTGAACATGGCAAATATGGGAATTGTTTTGTTCAATTATGCATATTTGTAACAAATGTTTTGTTTCTCTTTTTCCTTTTTGTTCGGGGATCATACAGCTAGTAAATATTTAAGACTGAATCTGAACTCAGGTCTTTCTGTCTCCCAGCTGAGCATTCTATCCACTGGGCCATCTATGGGACATGAATGCCATGTTTTGTGCCCAATTTGACTCAGATAGAATTTAGAAGTAGCATCATAAATTCAGAGTTGAAGGGACCTGAGAGGCTCTTAAGTCCAACCCCTTCATTTTACAGATGAGGAAAGTGAAAGAGAGAGAGATAAGAGTTTTCTCTGAGTCACACAGCAATTCAAATTGAGGTCTTTTGATCCCAAAACCATTGTTCCTTTCACTAGACCATTTTCTCTCTGAAGAATAGAGGCTGGGGTTTCCCAATAAGTCAGGTTGGTCCCTCTAGCCCAGAATATGGGCTTTTAAGCTCTCTCTCTGAGCTTCTAGCACTCCTGTTGCTAAGGATAAAAGATAGTCTGTCAACAAACCCCATTCAGGAGGGAGGTGGGGGACAACTGTTTCCTGCAAACCTCCCAGCTCAGTGATAGTCTATTAGTGCTCTTGTGTGTCTCCCTTCTGTTCCCCAAATCAGCACAGCTCCTGGTTTCTCAGCCAGGGACAATTTCCCTTGTTCTCAGGTTGGGCTTTTAAAGAGATCAACCTGAGTGATCCAGGCTGGGTTTGGCAGGAAAGGGAAGGATTCCATTAAACAGCCTTGGAGGCATAAGCTGGTCAGAAATAATGATGTCTGTCAATTGTTTAAATAAGATTCTAAATATAAAGAGGGAGATTCTCTCTCCACTCCCCTGTACCAAAAAAAAGAAGAAAAAGCACACACACACACACACGAGCACACGAGTCTCCCTTTATCCATAGCAGAGAACAGATCTTTCCAAAACATCCCAGGCTCATCAGCACTTGAGACCCAGTCTTGCCATTCAAGATGCAAGCAATAAGCCAGTCCCTGTAGTAGATCTTACCAGACAAGGTATTTACTTAGTTCTGTTTTAATTACAGAAAGAGAATTATGGACCTCGAGAGTTCAGCATCTGGACCATCCCCGAGCAGGGCGGAGGGAATCTTTGGCTAAATAATTTTCTCTGACACGAGGTTTCATTAGGTCTAAATTACCCGGCAGTGCCTCAGGCTTTGAAGTGGCTCAAGGAGCGACTGGGAGGTTATTTTTCTTTTACCTGTCACCACTTATTTTCCTCGGCTACTGGCTGGTAGCCCAGCATTTTTAACTAATGGGGATTAAATAATCCAGCCGTAATAGAAATGTTGGGCTCTGGCTCGGCCCTGTGTCGAAATCATTAAGGCTCCAGCCAGCTTTGGCAGTATCTCAGTGTTGAAGGGTTAAGGAAAGGACGGGCAGCTAATTCTGGACTTTTTTTATTGGCTCCTCATTATAGCTATTATCCACAAACACAACCACTAATGGAAGGCTGAGGAATTCAGAGGAGGAAGGGTTTCATTTTGGCTGAGGAAAGGAAGCGACCCGATTACTCAGAAAGAGCAACTGACTGACTAACTGGAGGTCCCTCAGAACAATAAGTCTTTTCCATGACTGCTGCCCCTTCTTAAAGAGCAGGACAGAACTGAGCTTAAGAGGAGGGAGAAAGTGGGGAGCGCTTAGCTTCAGAAGTATCTTTTCCCAGTAGCAAAGTCTTCCTTTCTCACCACAAGGAAATGGACAACTGGTTCCTCAATATCAGTTCTACCTATCCTCTTTGGTCACCTCTCTCTAGAAGGAAATGTGGTCCGCTGACAAAAACATCAGAGTGAGACTTAGGAGACTTGCATGCTGATTCCCTGTTACTATTTCCATATTATCCTGGTTAAATTGTGTGCTTTACTTGGGCTTCATTATGGTCTTCTCTCAAATATCATGCACAATTCCTTTCCAAGGTCATTGTGAGAGTTTCAAAAGATTTAGTAGATGAGAAGGCACTAAGAAAAGATTTTATCTTTTTAAAATAAAGTTCCTTCTACAAATATAAGGATTATAGCCCAAGATTTGGTCTCAAGTTTGAGGAACTGGTCTGCCTATTGCTTCCCAGTCAATAGAAGCTCACAATCCCAGAGTTGGGCTTTTTATGGGCCATTGGTACTGTCTGATACTTCCTCAATCCTATGGCATCTTGTTACTCAGCCACATTTGATCCTCCTTGTTATTTTGCCTACACACAGCTGAAAGCAATTCTCTGTGGGTCGCCCCAACCACGGCTTATTAGCAGGGATAGAAAAAGCTCTGTGTGGTGGAAACCTGTTCCAGCTTTTCCTCTACCATCCCTTCAGTTGTTTTGACTGCATCATTTTGGCCTTATTCATTCTTCTGCTTTGCTTTAGATAAACACTTGATTCAGAGAAGAGGAATAACAAGTTTTCTTTTTCTTTTATTTTCTTTTAAATTTAAATACAAAATAAGAAAAGAAAAAAATTGCCATATGCACAACAGAACATAAGAGCATTCAAAATATAAAGCAATAAATTTTCATTTCAGGAAAGCTGATATAATAAATACTACACATTGTGTTCAGAACTGTCCACCTTTTTATGTTTTCTTGGAGATTTTCTTTTGTCCTCTGCTGTGTACTTTTTACTTTATTTTTCCCTTTTCTCACCCAAGAAGGTTACAATTAAGCCCAGATACATACATATATATACATATGCAGATATCTATAATCATACATATTTATATACCTATATATGCATAGACCATATATATGTAAGACCATATTGTGCTTATTTCCAGTTGCCCTCTGTTTCTCGGAAGGTAGATAGCATCTTCCTTCATAAGTCCAAATCTTTCCAAATTTATCTTAATGCACCAGTTCTTCATTTCCTATATCACAGCAATATTCCAACCTTATACTGTCTAGTTATTTTAAATAGTCTAAAATAATATTGATTAACATGGCTGACATAGTCCCCCTTATTTTTCTCTTTTGATTAAATCTATTTTATTTTCAATTTTGTCTGAGATTATGATTATTACCCCAGCTTTTTTACATAATAAATTCTACTCTTCATATTTATTTTATGTTTATGTGTATCTTTCATTTTTATAACATTTCCTGAAAGCAATATGTTATGTGAGGTCAAATTTTTAATTTACTATCTATTTCCATTTTATGGGTGGATTCATCCAATTCACATTCTAAGCTATCATTCTCAGTCTGTTCTCCAAATCAATCGTTTTTCTGATGAGATGTTTTATATTTTCTTCTATTTTTTTCATTCTTTTGATTTTATTTTATTATTTCTTTTTGTCTTAGAATGTCATTACTTTCCCCTTACCCAAATCTATTTTACAAGGAATCATTTTCTTTCTTGAGTTTTTGCTTCTCTATTTCAAGTTGATTGACTTTCTTTTTATAATTTCCTTGATTTTCTTGGATTTTTTTTATTTTTCCTTAATCTCTAGTTTTATTTTTAAAGTCCTTTTTAAGATCTAAGAAATCTTTTTTGGGCTTGGAACCATTTGATGTTTCTTATTGAAAAAAAGATTGGATCATTTTTAGCTCCATTATCTTCCCTTAAATATGAACCCAGACTTTTTCTAAACCTATAGTAGATATCTAGGGTTGGATTCTTTCTTACTGGTATTTTCTGAGGCCTATTCTGGGGCTTAATGTTGGGCTCTCTTCTCACTCCAAAGCCCCAGCTAGAGCCCCCAGTCACTTTGTCTCACCTGTGATCTTACTCCTTGAGGTCCTTCTGTTGGCTGCAAACTATAGCTGGTCTCTTTTCCCTGGAGCTGAAACCAGGGACTCTGCTCTCCTGCTAGTCCACAATGTTCAGGGTCCCGGCCCCTCTGCTACTAGTCACCAGATGAGTGCCAGCTCCTCCCCAGCAGTAGCAGTCCAGCTCAGAGAGAATCTGGTCAGCACCCTTGACAGTGGATGATCCTTCCCTCCTCTTATGAATTGCTGCCCAGCCTTAATCACAGAATGTGTGTGTCCTCAGTCAAACTGAAACCTATTGAAGACCTTAGCATAAAAAGACCACGTTCTCCCATTGCATCCAGAGCCATCTCCAGTCCTCCTGATCTATATCATAGGACCCAGATGCTCTGGAGGGGAAGGTGAGACAGGTAACCTTGCCCAGCCCTCATTCAAATCCAACTCACTTGCATGTCACAGCATCACCTCCGTGATGACATGGTTCTCTTGGAGAACAGATAAACAACAACAACTCTGAAGTCAGACCCTCACTCTGTCCTAGAATGAAAGTTTCTAAGGCTGAGAAGCCTCCAACCCCAGCTGCCTCCAGAAGTGATTGCATTTCACACAGGCTCAACCCCTTCCCCCAGAGGTCTAGTCAATCCTGGGGTCTTCTTATGTTGCCTTGGAGAACAACAGTTTTAGCTTTACTTTTGTTTTTTTCTTTGCTCTATATTCCCTCTGAGATAATGTTCTGTCTTTTTCTGTGGAGGCAATTTGGAGAGCCAGACGGTTTCTGACCTATTCTGCCATCTTCCCAGAATCTTCTCATGTTTTCCTAATAATACATAGAAATCTGTTGGTTCAAATGTAATAGTTCCATTCCTATTCAATCCACAAATTGAGCCATCTTACCCTTCAACCTGAGGAGAGTCAGAAATGTGTTTTCTGATTATAGACCATTTAAATAGTCCAAAGATAGGACAGGTTAAATGGTCTGATTTCTCATACATAACAAAAACCCTTCATCAGTCCAGACATAAGCCAGTTGTAACTTAAGAACTATTAGAATATTATATATATGTGTGTGTGTATGTATCCATATATATCCATATATATATATATATGTTTGAACCATTAATAAGAAAGGCCCATGGGCCATACCTGAGTTAAGCCTTCTATATAGAAGGCAGGCAAAGCTTTTTCTTGCTCTCCCTGGGCCCATGGGATCTTTGAGATGTGAGAGAAAATATTTTCTCTCTTTCCCTTCTCATTCCCAATTCCCTAATGTTCAATGAAAATACTGGATTGATTCAGTTTAACAAATATTCATTAAGGATCAATCCCATGTGAGGCTCTATCCTGGGAACAGTGGAAAAGTTAATCATCACAACTGACATTTCCAAAGAATTTTAAAGTTTGTAAAGCACTTTAACTTCAAGGTTTGCTTGATTCTCCATGATAGCCCTGTGCGGCATGTCCTACAGGTATTATTAATTCCATTTTACAAATAAGGGAACTGAGGCTCAGAAAAAGGAGAATCAATCATAATCATACAGTTAATAGAAATTAGGAGTAGCATTTGTACTAAGACCCAACTTAATTAATATTACTACACTATGTCTACAAGAAAGAACAAAGCATTGCCCCTACCCTGAAAGAGTTTACAATCTAGTCCAAAGGACAGTATGTCTAGATGAGAAGATCACTTCTCAGGAAAACTGGCAGCTTTGAGACAGGCCATTTTCCCATTCCAAGCTGAGTTTCTACTCCTGTTTAAAAAAGAAGAAGAAATTTTAGACTAGACCAAGATTTCACTTTATATGTCTTCCTTTGGCAATTAGGTGAAGCTGATGATTTCCTTCTCAGAATATTTTTAAATGCATAAAATGAAATATGTAGAAAATACAAAAGAAAACCAATAAAATGAAAAAAGCAAAGAAAACCAATTAAATTAAAATGTAGTTATAATTTATTTTAATTCAAGGAGTCCCTATTAAGGACCCCTAGTGTTAGACAATCTCTAGCTTTCCGCTCTGACAGTCTGTGAATTTGTGCATTTTTGTGGACACAAGTAGCCATACACAATGTGATAAATGCCATGAGGGGTACAAACAAGGTAATGTGCAAATATATAGGAAAAAAAAGATCCTTTGAGGTGGACATGAAGTTCCTTCCTGGAATTTTTTGAGCCTCATTACCTTCATATTAATGTGGATTTGTACCACCTGATCCATTTACTATTGTAATCACTGGATTTCCAACTTGGAAGTGACCTCAAAGGTCATCTTGTTCAACACTGTGCTTTACAGAAAAGGTAATTGTTAACTAGGGTTAAATGACTCGCCCAAACCTACCCAGCTCCTAACTAGCAAGGCCGGGATTTGAACATCCACGTTGCCATTCTCAATCCTCCGCTCTTCTCAGCACAGCGTGCTGCCCCTCAGGGATAACCAACCTAGACCAAATCTTCCAGAAACCTGTCTCAGATCAGCACCCTGTCACCTCCGCAGAACAAAAGGCCAAGGTGTCATCGCGGACTGAGGCACCAAACACAGGCCCAAAGGGCTCCAGGATCATGCTGAGGGGCCAGAAAGTCAAGAGGGATCCTAGCAACCCTTGGCATTCGGAAGGGCTCTCCCACTGGCCACTAATCACCACTGTGAGCATGCAAATTGTCTCATTCTCCAGCCCCATTCCACACCCTCACCCTAAGCCCTCAAATGCATTAATAGAGACAGTTTGGAAAGTCAGTCCTGAAAATGACGGCAGGGAGGTGGAAGGAAATTAGGGCAAAGAGGGTGAATTCTCCTTTCCACGCCAATGATGGTGTTTGCCATCAGCGACATCTGGCTGTCTGCCCTGGATATTTATTAGGAGTGATTATGTGTCCCTTTAAATTCTGGGAGCTGTCTTTAACGGGCACAGGAGTTTATTTGCTGCTATTTATTTAAACACCTGTGCAGAACTCCTAGCCGTTTCCCAAGGGCGGGTGGGCACTGCCTGGAAGGGAGCAGGAAGCAGGGAGCTTTGTGGGTTTAATTTTAATGAACAATTCGGTGTCAGGGCAGAATCTTGTTTGAAGTGTTCTTCATCTGCTGAAAATTGCTCCCAAAAGACCCCCCTCAAAAACTCAGCTCTACCCGCCCCTAACTGGGATGGAGACTGAAGCTCTTTAGAGGGGGAGAATCAGGTAAGAAAAGGCCAGAGAGCAGCAAATAGGAATTGCCCCCCTTCATCCTCATGGAATAGAACTACTGTTACTAGGAACTGGAACCTTCCAAAGCCTCTGCCCCTCTCTACATTGGCCTGGAATGAACTGAGTTCTCATACTCACAGGCAGATCTAAGATTACTTCCAATGTGCTGATTTTGACTTTACCTCTTGCCTGGACCATGATGGCGTATAATTCTGTCCCATGGGGCTCAAGAAACACATCACAGAGGTAAATTTGTTCTACAGTTGATTCAGATTCAGAGCTGAAAGGGACCTTGGAGAAAAGTCAACTAGAACAACCCTCTCATTTTACAGTGTGAGACCCAGTGGAGTTAAGTGACTTACCCAATGTCATATAGGTTATCAGAGGTAGGACTTGAACCTGTGACTTTGACAGTAGTCTTCCCTTGTAAGAAGTCCTAAAAATTTCAAGAGCATGAACGATTCACCAAATAGAAAACAAAACAATAATACTTTTTCAGACCAGACAGGTAAGGGCGGTGATGAGGATATTATTCAAGTCTATGAGAACACAAAGAAGTTGGAGAGAAAGAGACACAGACACTAAACCCCCAAAAATTAGAACCAAGGAAGTCACCTTAACACTCAAGTGTCTGGACTACTTCATATAGCAAGAAGTGAATAGACAAAAAGCTTGTTGTGCCGGACATAGCCCAGAACAGAACCATAAAAGGCTTCAAGAACCATTTGGATAAATACCTGGATTCATATGTCAATGTTTTAAGATTCCATGAATGTGTTACTGAGGGCAATCTCAACTGACACATATTTTAGACTCTTTCTGTCTTATTCAATTTATGAATTGTTGCCCCAGGAAAAAAATTACTTCCCAATGGTCAGGCTTTGGCAATGAACTCTCCAAATTCATCTTGTTCTTGAGTGAAGAGACACATAGTTTATCACTAGGCCCATCGTCTAAGCCTTCACAAGTTCGTGTAACTACTAGAGTTTTTACTCCATTGATACAGCCAAGGTGAAGAAGCCAGAGACATCCCTCTGCTACAGTGAAGCGTATACGGGAGGCAGACCTAAGTGGAAAAAAGATTTCTAAGAAAATGTAAGTAAATTTGAGCCATCTAAGACATATATAACTTCAAGTGGGTGATTTCATGGAGGACAGCCAACTCTAACCCCCTAATGGACAAAATCCTGGTGCTAGAGAGACTGCAGGTATAATTATGGTCAGGTAAAGGGGGGGAAAAAGTGGCATTGAACATCTTTGGGGGATGAAGAGAAGTTTGCTTCAGACAGACTCTTGAAAACATGGACTATTTGTTTGAATATCTTTCATTTGCCACTATTTCTTCCCATGTATTCTAAACTCCATTTAAATGGGTCCACTTGCTGTTTGCCACAGAAAACATTCTGTTTCCCACATTTGTGCCTTTATTCACATTGTTGCTCCTCCCTGAAATGTTTTCCTTCTCACTTCTACCTTTTGGCATCCCTAACTCCTTTCAAGACTCAACTCAAACACTAATTCCTCTTCTCAGAGGCCTTTTCTGGCTCTTTTATCCCAAATCAGTCAATTTTGTACATATTTTGTATTCACCTATTTGTGAACATATCCCGTTCCCTCCCCCAAAAGAAAAGAAATAAGCTTTTTGAGAGAAGGAACTTATTCATTTTTGCATCCCAACCTAATATAGGTTACTTACTGAAGAGTAAGCAGTTAATAAATACTAACTGAATTGAATTAAAAGCTGAACTGATCATTTTTCCCTTTAGATCTGGCTAAAGTTATTGTGAGCTTTCTAAAGGCCATATTCAGAGGGACTTTGAAATCCATAATGCTAGAGTCTGAGAAATCTATGGGTTTCCCAGAGTTTGTAAATGTCAGTGATAAAGAGAACCAGAACAAGACCCACATCTTCTGGTAAGCAGCAGGCAGGCCTGAGTTAGATGTCTTCACACAACTTTCCAATTGATAGAACATAAGGTAATTATTTCCCTGCTAAGCTGACAGCAGTATGAGGCTAGGGTGCCTAGGGAATCATCAGACTTGGTTATTACCATATTCCTTTATCAAATAAGTCAAAGCATGAATATATCCCCTGTGTATCACTTTAAACAGATTGGGGAGGGGAGGAGTTTCTTCTTTTATTCTCTAATCTCAAAATAGAGGACACTTGAATTTCTGCATCCTGGGGTTGAGATTATTCTGTTTGATTAAAGAGGAAAAAGAGAGAGGTTCCTCTGAATGAGAGCCACCCATTTAGAAGCAGAGAGGGGCCCTGATCATGTACCACTGTGTATAAACCAAGCAGTTTAGCACATGACTCGCAGCTCTCTCCCTGGTTCTACCTGGGTATATCTGGACAAGAACAAGGTGTAACTGCAAGGGTGTCACAGGTTAGCGTGACCCAAAAAATCTGATAAAAATGCAGGGGCCAAGATGCCCTAGTGAGACCTGGCTGGCCTTTTCCTCCCCCCAAGCCCTGCCAGTCCATTTGCTAATGCCTATTTTTAGGTACAGCTGGGCTGAGAGATTGTGGAGTTACTGTAGAAAAGACTGCTGTAAACCATAATCGAAACCAGGCACTAGGACTGAAGCTTCTCCTCCGGGAGTTTTTTCTTAAGTCAAACTTTCCACAATCTGGGTAATGAGGCTAGAGACTGGATACTGAGACTGGGACTGGACCTGGTCTGGGGATAGACAGGACTGAGGCTGATTTTTTAAAAGTAGTAGAAGAACATCAGAGCTGAAATATTAACTCATCCAATCCCCTCTTTTTCTAGGTTTGGAAGTTATTCCTCTTCTTTATATTTATTTCCCCAGGTTTAAAGTGAAGGAATCAGTAGGATAAAGCACTGGGCCTACAATCAGAATATCTGGTCTCAAACACTCTGCACTTGACTTCTGTTTGTCTTAGTTATCTCATACATAAAATGGGGATAATAGTAGCATTCACTTCCCAGAGTTGTTGTGAGGATGAAATGAGATACTTGTAAAGCACTTTGTTAACTTAAAAAGTACTGCATAAATACTAGCTGCTATTATCATTATTATCAATCTTGAGTAAAATGAGCAGAACTTAGCATCAGTTCATGTAAGTCTCTCCAGGCCTTTCTGAAATCATCCTGCTGATCATTTCTTATAGAACAATAATATTCCATGACATTCATATAGCACAATTAATTCAACCATTCTCCAATTGATGGGCATCCACTCAGTTTCCAGTTTCTGGCCACTACAAACAGGGCTGCCACAAACATTCGTGCACATACAAGTCTCTTTCCCTTCTTTAAAATCTCTTTGGGATATAAGCCCAGTAGTAACACACAGTGAAAATTTAACAGTTAAGCTGTAAGAGCTGACTCTAGCATACTTGTGCTTCAAATGTGACCATAGTTGAGTAACAGCTGTTTTATAACCTTCCTAAGTCTCAGTTTTTTCATCTAATAGATGGTATTGAAAATGCCTATCTTATTTACATCTACAAGTTGTCATAAAGCTCAGATGAGATACAAAGTGCTTTTCAATTATAAAGTATAATAGGCATCAACTCCTATTACTAATACTGTAGAACAGATATTTTACATCAAAATGAAAAAAATATTAGAATTGAATTCTAGAATTTGAATTCATCAAGATTGATGATAATGATAATAGCAGCTAGTATTTATGCAGTACTTTTTAAGTTAAAGTGCTTTACAAGTAGTATCTCATTTCATCCTCACAACAATTCTGGAAAGTGAATGCTACTATTATCCCCATTTTATGTATGAGATAACTAAGACAAACAGAAGTCAAGTGCAGAGTGTTTGAGACCAGATATTCTGATTGTAGGCCCAGTGAATCCTCCTGATTCTTCACTTTAAACATGTAAAATGATCTCCTGCGTGGATGCCCATTAATTGGAGAGTGGTTGGATAAATTGTGGTATATGAATATTATGGAATATTATTGTTCTATAAGAAATGACCAACAGGATGATTTCAGAAAGGCCTGGAGAGACTTACACGAACTGATACTGAGTGAGATGAGCAGGACCAGAAGATCGTTATATACTTCAACAACAATACCATGTGATGATCAGTTCTGATGGACATGGCCCTCTTCAACAATGAGATGAACCAAATCAGTTCCAATAGAGCAGTAATGAATTGAACCAGCTACACCCAGTGAAAGAACTCTGAGAGATGACTATGAACCACTACATAGAATTCCCAATCCCTCTATTTTTGTCTGCCTGCATTTTTTATTTCCTTCACAGCTAATAGTACACTATTTCAAAGTCCAATTCCTTTTGTACAGCAAAATAACTGTTTGAACATGTATACATATATTGTATTTAACTTATACTTCAACATATTTAACATATATTAGTCAACCTGCCATCTGGGGGAAGGGGTGGGCAGAAGGAGGGAAAAAGTTGGAACAAAAGGTTTTGCAATTGTCAATGCTGAAAAAATACACATGCATATATATCTTGTAAATAAAAAGCTATAATATAATAAAAACATCAATTTGACAAATGTGTGAAGAAAAAATTGTGGTAAAAATAGATCAAAAGCAAGGAGACCTATAAGGAGACTCTAGCCATAGTTTAGGTGAAAAAATGATCAACCTCCCAACATTTACTGATGAAAACCTCAATAAACTAAATTAGGGTAGTGACCTTGTGAGTGGAGAAGCTCATTCAGATGCAAGTGATGTACAGAAGCAGGTTAGAAAGTGATTCTCATTGGATATATAGAGAAATACAGAGAATGACTCAGGACTGGAGCTTGGAAACGAGATCAAGGTTCAATCAAGAAATTTGGAAATCATCTTCATAGAGATGATAATTGAATCTATGGGTGCTGATGAGCAAAAAGAAGAGAGTCTGAAGAGAGAAAAGGACCCAGGATAGTTAGAGAATGGAATATAGAAACATAGGCACATTGCATCATCTGTATTATATTGTTAAATTCCCTGAGAGAAAAGATTTCTTAGCTATGTTTCTCATTCTCATTTGACTCTTCTCTCTCCCCTTTTCTCTCAAATCCACTCAGCTGTCAATTACTAGACATCCCTTCTTCAATAGCTTCTTCCATCCATATCTTCCTCTCTATTCTCACTGCCATTACCCTAGTACAGAACCTTATTACCACCCAACTGGAATACTACAAAAGCTTCCTGCTGGATCTTTCTCCCTCTAATCCGTCAATCAACAATACTCTATCAAGAGCCTATTATGTACAAGGTACTGCACTAGACACTGGGCATTCAAAGACTAAAATGAAATAATAGTCTTTGTCCTTAAGGACCTTACATTCTATTAAATGAGAGAACATATGCATATGTATGTATTTACAGAATAAATCCAAAGTAGTTTTGTGAGAGACAGTATCAGCATGTGGGAAAGAGAGTGTGAATAGTACCATTTGAACAGAATTTTGAAAGAAGTAAAGAATTCTTTAAAGCAAAGGGGGGAAGGGTACTCCCTCTGGGTATGTGGTGCTAGGGAGACAGTATATTCTTTATACCCCTTTCAGAACAATTTTTCTCATTTTAGTGGCTGTTGCACACTTAGTAAATTTCTGCTGTGCTCCTTTCACACCCTTAAAGTCTTTTCTCTCATCTTTATGTTTACTCTCACTATGTCTGGATTGACATCTCTGCCCCACTTTGAAGCTCTCTTTAATGTATTTACCATATAATATCATGTATTATGGTGGCAGCCAGGTGGTTCACTGGATATTCACTAGTATTCACTAGACCTAGAGTCGGGAAAATCCGAGTTCAAATCTGGCCTCAGATACTTACTATCTGAGTGACCCTGGGAGAGTCACTTAACCCTGTTTGCCTCGATTTCCTCATCTGTAAAATGAGCTAAAGAAGGAAATGGGAAATCATTCCAGTATCATTGCCAAGAAAGCCCTAAATGGGGTCATGAGGATACTGAAATGACTAAACCAGAGCAGTTGCATGAATAAGCCAAGAAAATCCCAAATTGGGGCACAAAGAGTTGGACAAAATTAAAACAACTAAACAATATTATATATATATATATATATATATATATATATATATATATATATATATATATAAATAATAGTGATCAGTGTTAATCAATCTTTTATTTCCATACTAGACAATAAACTACATGAAGGTAGGGGTTATGTCATTTAAACTTTGTATTTTTCCCTGTACCTAGTACACTGTTTTACATGTAGTAGGTACTTAATAATGTTTATTTAATGAATGAATGGCTAGATGAATAGATGCTTGTATTCCCTCCAGGGTTTAGCACAGTGTGCTAAATTGTTAATAATATACATTGTGTTTTTTTTTTCATCTAGACCTGGCATTTTATTGATGTTAGGGAATGCCTGGAGAGAAAATTTCTGCCAATATAAATGGCAACTGTATTGCTTGCAAGTTTTAAAAACTTGCCAAGAGGTAACCATCAGTCAATCAATCAGCTAGTATTTATTAAGTACCTGCTATGTATGTGCTAGGCAGAGGGGCTAAGCATTAAGAGATACAAAGAAAAGAAAAATAAATACATAAACAAACAAAAATATTGAAAAAAAAAACAGTCCCTCTTCAATAGATGCTCTCTTCAACAATGACATGATTCAAACCAGTTCCAATTGTTCAGTGAAGAAGAGAGCCATCTACATCCAGAGAGAGAACTGTGGAAATTGAATGTGGTTCACAATACAGCATCCTCACTCTTTTTGTTGTTGCTTGCTTGCATTTTATTTTGCTTCTTTTTTTTTACTGGTTTGATTTGATTTTTTCTTATGCAGCACAATAATTGTATAAATATGTATGCATATGTAACATTTAACATATATTTCTACCATGTTTAACATGTATTGGACTACTAACCATCTAAGGGAGGGTGCTGGGGAGGGGAGGGAAAATTGGAACACAAGATTTTGCAAGAGCAAATGTTGAAGAATTGTCCACACATATGTTTTGAAAAATAACAAGCTTTAATAAAAATTAAAAAAAAAAAACAGTTCCAGCTTTCAAGGAGCTCAAAGACTAATGAAGCAGACAAAATGAAAGCTGGCTACTATAAAGTGGATAATTTTGGAGGGAAGACACTAAAATAAAGGAGTGCTGGAAAATACTTCTTGTAGAAAGTGGGACTTTAACTGGGACTTGCGTGGAAAGGGGGAGGAAAGGATGAGGAGGTAGGGCATTGCAGGAGTGGGGGACAGCCAGAGAAAACACTCATAGAGCTGGATGAGTAATGTGGTTGAAGAACAGGAAGGAGGCTGGAGGCATTGGGTCACAGAGTGTATGGAGAGGACTAACATGCAAGAATACTGGAAAGGTTGGAAGAGGTCAGGTTATGAAGGGTTTTAAAAGCCAATCTGTTTTGTCCTGGAAGCAATAAGTGGAGTTTATTGACTGGTTGGATGACATGATCAGGCTTGTACTTTGTAATATAAGTTGGATAGTTGAATGGAAGATGGATTAGAATAGGGGGAGAATAGAGGCAGGGAGGACAACCAGAAGGCTGTTGTACTAATCCAGGCATGAAGTGACCAGAGCCTGCACCAGGGTAATGACTGTAGCATGGGGTTTGCCCAGGATGTCAGTATCATTGATTCAGCTTTCCTGACTACAAAACCAGTTTCCCAGTCATGACTTAATGCTGCCTCTTGTACAGATGTGCTAAATGATTTGAACTAGAAGTCCCATGTCATAGAAGCCTGATGCTCAATTGGCTACAAGTTGTGTATGAATTCAGGAAAGCAAAAAAACTTTTCAGCAGAACCATTGAGACTGAGGCAAAACACAACTCAAAAAGGAAGCCTCTTAAGCTTTTCCTGCTAGACAAAAACTAAATCACCTTAAAGGACCCTAGCACCATATATGGGTCTAGAGTTGGATGAGAGTTAATAGAGTTCACTTTGTTCATTCTGATCTTTTTACAAATAAGGAAAATGAGAACCAGCAAAGTAAAATGACTTGACCAAGATCATATAAGGCATAAGTGGAAAGGTCAAAATTCAAATGTACATCTCCTGACTCCAAATACCACTCTACCATAATACTTCTTCAAAGCGAGTATTTTAAAGAATATTTTTATTGAGGCTTTTGGTTTTGCTGTAACAGCTATTTCCTAACTCCAGCTTCAGCTTGAAAGCTACCTTCTGATAAAGGAAGAATGGAAGTTTTTCACAAGCACCTACTATGTACAAATATTATCTCTTTTAATCCTTCCAACAAACTCTAGGAGGAAGCTGCTGTATTTCATTTCACAGTTAAGGAAATTGAGGGAGAGGTTAAATAACTTAGCCAGCATCATACAAGTAATAACTGTCAGAGGTTGGATTTGAACTCAGGTCTTTGGAACACTAAGCCCAGCATCCTATTCATGATGTCACCTAACTTCCTCAAAAAGAAAAATTACTTTTCAATAAGATAAAAAACCTAACAAAATAAATTTTTAAAAAATTCAGAAAAACCCACTCAGTCCAAAGACTATTAATAATAGAATATTATGTTCAGTCATTATAATACCCCCTCCCCACTCTGCAGTAAGGGATGTTCTATGTTTCATTATCTTGTCTTTCAGAATCAGACCAACAGCTGCTCTGTCCCTCAGAAGACCTGTCATTAAAGTCTGACCCTGCAGTAGAGAGGGAACTGGAGCCTTCATAGCAGCAATGGTCACGCTCTGAGTTGAGGGCAGGGGTTGGAATTCCTAGAACACCCTGAATAAATGTTCCTCTGGATTAACTGTGTGCACGGTCGGGCAAATGCTGTCCACTGCAGGGGCACTGCGGCACCCTCGCCACTCTGTTCACGTCAGCTGTGATACGTAGGCATGGGAATAACGGGGCAGGCTCTTGTGAAGATCGCGTATTTTAAAATCAGCCTGAGTCAGGAATTCAGGTTAGGGGAAAATCGTCAGTTTTTATTCTCAGTGAAGAGGGATCAGAGGTGGAAGAGAATGGGCTACAGCAATGTGTGTAGCTGAGTCAAGAAGCTAGCTAGACCAGTAGCCACATGACCAGCAGCTAGGAGTATGGAACCCAGGCCCAATCTCTCCCAGCTTCTCTTCCTGACTCTCTCTGCCTCCACCCACCAAAATTGTCATTTCCTATACAACACATCAGGACTTGCACAGAGAATGGGCAGGGGCCATTCTTTATCCAATCATGTATATTAATAGAGTATAGTCCAATTACTATTTAGCCTCATGTACTTGGGACCTCAGTGCATCAACTCAAACCTCAGCCCATTACAGGCTCTAGCCCTGTCAAGTTCCCTGCGGCTGGACAGGGGTGACACGGGCATCTTGGGAGAGCTTTCTCCCTTGCCCTGCTTTGAGGTGAGCGGGGCTGTGTATGTGTCCTCTGTCCTCTCTGGCTCGAGAGGAGCTTTCTCTTTGTATGCGTTATGACACATCAGGGCCGGACGGGCTCTTCCCGGCTCATCCCAGAGCGCTGCTGGTGGGCTCTCCCCATGTCAGTGATGACGTCTGCCTGGCCAGCCGGGCTCACCGGGAGCCTCGGGTACAAGGCTTGGCCTCCGCATCCCGGTGCTTCCCAGAGCTGGGCTCTGTGAGGATGGGTATGTTTCATCTGCTCTCTGCTGCCATGGCAGATGAGAGGGAGCCGTTCAATGTCAGATCTAAAACCGAGAGGCCGGGAGACAGCCTCTGAGCTGAGATGCCTCTGGCTACTGGTTTCAAGGCAGAGCGTTAGGAGGGCGCAGGCAGTTTTAATAAGCACCAAGATGTCTAAGTCTCACCTAAAGAGCATGCAAGGTGACGGCTGACCCAGTCACTTTCATTAATTGGGATCAAGTTACCTTTTTGCATCTGGACAGAAGCCTCTGTGAGGGGGAGGGAGGAGTGAGGGGCCAGTGATCCCATTGTCTCAAAGTGGGTGGTGTATGAGGAATAATGAAATATTAGGAATATTTACTCTCACTGTGCCTCTTTGCCAGGTCCCTGCCTTAGAAGGACCAGACTATAAGAAGGAAAAAGCAAACAAACAAAAAAGGGGTTGTCAACACCCCCACTTGGAGGACCATTGATTCTATCCAGTTTGACTTCACCAGTATGGATTCATAAGATTCAGAGTTAAAAATGTACCTCATAGATAATCTGATCCAAGGTTTCTTAGACCCTTATTGTATCCTGGATCCCCTTGGCAGTCTGGGGAAGCTTGTGTACCCCTTCTCAGAATATTTTTAAATAAATAAAATAGCATTATGAAGGAAACCAAGAATTAGTGAAAATAAAATTTTGGTTTTTTTCATCCTAATTCATAGATAAACTAAAATCTATCCACAGACCCTAGACTAATAATCCCTGAAGTAGTCCAAAACTCTCATTTTATCAAAGAGGACACAGAATATAATAAAACAAAGAGCATGCTTGTCTTCTGTTCCTGAAGAAAACTATGACATCAGAAAGGTGATGTCATGACTTGCAAATGAATTGGATTTAAGTGAAACAGCAGCCAAGCTAAGCAAAATCACCAGCCTTATTCTCCTGGATTCAGATATTAAACAGAATGAATGGAGATGGCTCTGGTATGGTAATAGACCGTCCCAAAGGCACCAATATAAGCTTTATCCCCTTAAAAGTAGTATAAAAGCAAATTTTTTCTTATCATTCCAACATGACTTGAAACATATTTAGAAGGTTTCTTTAGGAATAGCCTTCAAATCATTCTTCAGACATGGAGTTCTCTCTTTGTGGTTCCACCTGTTCTCAGTCAGGAATTGGTTGGTGCCTGGAAAACAATTCAAGTAGCCCTTTATGTGCTGAAAACAGAAGAAGCTTTTGGGAATCAGACAGAAAACTGATTATGAGCTGTTCTTTCTAGAATGTGGTAGTTTTTTTCTTTTTCCTGACCCTGGCTGTGCTGTGGATCTCCATCCAGAACCACACAAATCATGGTGTGGAAAAAGGAAGTGGAATACACTGCACTTTCCTGGAAGGTGGAGGTGTCATCTAAGCTGTTAGGTTTGGGGGTGTGGGGATTTCTGTTCCTGGTTGCTACTCCTAGACTCTCATTTGCCAATCATGCTGAGGCAGCAAATGCTGTGAGAATCTGTGTGGTGTCACAATCAAGTTACTGTCTTAGGATCACTGGATCATGGATTCCAAGATGGAAAAAAACCCAGAACTCATCTAGTTCAATACCCACATCTTAAAGATAAGGAAACTGAAGCACAAAGGTTGGGTGACTTGTCCAACATCCATATATATATAATCAGGAATTAATTACTAAGGCAGTGAACAGCAGAGCTGAAGCTCAAAGCCATGTCCTCTTACTCCAAGTTTGAGTCTGTTCCACTATGAGCTGAAGTTTTTAAGTTCCTGATACCTAAGCTGTGACCATACATACCCACATACTGCTGGTTCAAAAGGGATGATCTGAGAGGAGAGGTTAAAAGCTGTCTTTCATCCTGTTCCTACTTCTCCAGGTAATACACAATTTTGCCTTGAGGTAGAAGGATGGAATGAATGACCTCTATGGATCTCTTCTCTGCTTTAGGTAATTTACTCTGATTAGCTCAACCACGAAAACTGGACAGGTCTTGGGGACTGCTACTTCAAACTTAATGGGCCATGACCCCAAAGTCTCCAACTTTTAAGATCATCTCATACAATTTCTTCGTCTTAAAAAAAATTAAGGCCCTTTATTTTTATGGCACATTGATTTATGACTCTGTTCTTTCACCTCAGAAAGCCTTCCCATGAACCAAAGACTTAAAAAAAAAGTTCAACATTTCCCATAGACTTGAGATGGAAAATGCCATCTACATCCAGAGAGAGAACTATGGAGACTGAATGTAGATTGAAGCATAGTATTTTCATCTTTTTTTGTTTGTTTGCTTTTTCCTTCTTATAGTTTTTTTTCCCCTTTTGGTCTGATTTTACTTGCACAACATGACAAAAATGGAAATATATTTAAAAGGATTGCACATATTTAAACTATATCAGATTGCTTGCTGTCTTAGGGAGGAAATAAGATAGGGAAAAAAATGGAACACAAGTCTTACAAAAAATGAATGATGAAAACTATCTTTACATATATTTGGAAAAATAAAATACTATTGAGAGGAAAAAAGTTCATCAAAGTCATAACAGGGACATTTGGTAGCACATGTGCAACATTCTACATTCCTCATCTCCCTACCTTCCATTGCAGGAAGGTAGATTTTTCTCATTTCTTCTCTAGAACAAAGTTGAGTCATCGTGAGTGTACAATAATCCATTTCACATCTCCCTTATTTTACTAAGGAAGAAATTGAAGTTTCCTGGCAGAGGTAGGCTTTGTAGGATAATTAGAATCAGGCCAAATGGAAAGGTAGGAGGATACTCAGGAGGGGAGAAAAAAAAGAGTACTCCTAATAAGTACCATGACTCATGGCTGGGTTCCACAGTTAGGTGATAATGATGTAGTTGTGACTTTTTGCACCATCACTTATAGGAGTCAACCCCAGGCTATTCTAGGGTTATAGACATGACTTGGAAAATGATCTGGTTTGGAATCATGTCACAGCTGCTAAATAAATAAATAAATAAGCAGATAGATGAATAAACGAATAGGTAGCTAAATGAAAGAAAAAGTGAATAAACGAAAGAATGAATAAACAAATAAAAAGTTAAATGAATACGAGATTAGAAGGCTGAATGAGCAGTGAGGAAAATGGAGTTTTTTAAAGAGCAGAATGAATGCCTGACAATCATAAACTCCCATTAGTTTCCATATGGAGACCAAGTTTGCATAACAGGAGATAGAAGTTTATATGACTATGAGAAAATGTGTCATGATGGCAAGGACTTGGTATTGAAAGAAGCTGGAATTTGAATTTTGACTTTAGTAATTTTGTGAACATTAGCCATCCAGTCTCTAGAAACATCAGTTTTCTTTGGTACATGGAATCTACAAAACAGGGATAATACCTGTGAGAATGATATCAAAGAGTTGATATGAGAATCAAAAATGATAATACTTATACTTTGGTTATCTTTTGGTGTGGAAATGTTATTCTTACAAGCCCTGAATCAGTGTCTCTATTACATTCTGTCTTTGAACACAGGTAAATTATAAAATGCTCTAGAACTATGAATTAGTATAATAACCTCCCTGATGCTACCAAGATTAGGGATTTTCGATCATTTTTGTGCTATGGACTTCTTGGAGATCTGGTGAAGTCTGTGAAGCTCTTGCCAAAATAATAGTTTTAAATGCATAGAATAAAATGTATAATATTTCATTTTTAAATTTTTTATTAAAGTTTTTTGTTTTTGAAATCATATGCGTGGACAATTCTTCAACATTAGCCCTTGCAAAGACTTGTGTTCCAATTTCCCTTCCACTTTCCACCCTTCCTCTCCTAGATGGCAAGTGGTCCAATACATGGTAGAAATATATATTAAATCCAATATATAATGCATAGTATTTCAAAGAAAGCCAGTCGTGTTGAAATGAAAGGGTAATTTTCCCATCAAAGTTCCTGGCCTTTTTTTTTAAAATGATTTTAAAATCCATCCATGGTCTTTTTTGGGGGTTCCAGATTAATAACATTTATACTAGATTATAAAGATATTAATGAGTATAATATTAATAACAACAAATTAATTTCTATAGTACTTTAAGATTTACAAAATGTTTCCTTCACAACCCAATGAAGCATATTTGCCAGTGTCCCCAATTTGCAGATGAAGAAACTGAGGCATAGAGAATATAACTGGTCCAGAATCATAGTGCTAATAAATAGTGAAGCTGAAATTCATTCATGAGTCTTCCAATTCTAGGGCTGTAGCTCTTTTTGCTACATTGGCAGAGACCACGTCTTGTTCATCTTTATAGTCTACAGAATGCCTAGCACAGAGCCTAGCACAATTGTGGGTGATCGATATATGTTCAGCACATTGAAATGAATTTAGCTTGGGATAAAAATAAGCATGGGGCAGCTAAGTGGTGCAATGGACAGAGTGCTAGGCCTGGAATCAGCAAGATCTGAGTTCAAATCAAGCCTTTACAGTGTCACTTTGGACAAGTCACTTAACTCCGTTTGTCTCAGTTTCCTCCTCTGGAGAAGGAAATGGCAAATAACTTCAATATCTTTGCCAAGAAACCCCAAATGGCATAATGAAGATATTGAAATGACTTGAACAACAACAGCATGAAAAAACAAATGACCTATTGTGGATATAAAGAAGACTGTTTGTATTTCTCAGGTTGTCTCTTAAGATGCATTTCAGGCCCACCCTGATAAAAGAGATTTTTAAAAAGTACTATTTCAGTAGTCTTCCTAGATCACCTTCCTGCCTCAAGTCTTTCCCTAATCTATTACATCTAACTTAGATATCTTCCAGAATAATAATCATCATCACTGACATTGATATGACATATATTATTTTAGACTTAAAAATCAGTCAGTCCACAAGCATTGATTAAGCACCTGTTGTGGACCAGTCAATGGGGTATAAAAACAAGCAAAATAATCCCTGTCCACAAGGAGTTCACCATCTAATGGGTAGATGATATGTATATAACTATGGACAAACAAGATTTAGATTGGATAAACCGGAATTAACCCAGGGGGAAGGCATTGACAATAAGGGAATCTAAAATGGCTTTTTTCAAACTTGTGATTTTAAATTGAGACTTAAAGGAAGCTAGGAGGCAAAATGGACAGGAGGAGTTCCAGGGATGGAGGATAGCTCGTGAAATACCCAGAGCTGGGATAATGTCATTTTCAAGCAATTGCAAAGAGGTCGGTATCTCTGGGGGACAAAGTCATTTGGAGGGTATCCAGGTGGAGCAGTGGACAGAGCACTAGGCTCAGAATCAAGAAGACTCGATTTCATGAGTTCAAATCTGATCCTGCAGGCAATGGGGAGCCACTGAGACTTGTTTCAGAAAGATAAATTTGGAAAATAGAGGATGAATTGGAACATGGAGAAACTAGAGACAGAAAGACAATCAAAAGGTATTACAAAAGTGACTGGGAGAATAATGCACAGTATGAGATTTGGAGGGAGAGCCCTTTGGAAGTAAGATAATTAGCTTAACTGTTGTGAGGTAATCACAGCAGGTATCATCACCCCCACTATACAGAGGGAAAAACTGAAGCTCCAAAACGTTGTGATTACGCTAATATTCCTTACTGTCTACTGGCCTAATAAGCCATGCTCATCGATAACAGGCTACTTTTATATCCTCTGTTGAAGTTTACAAAGTCCTTGACCCACAACACTGTAAGGTACAAAATATGGATAGCGCCATTTTGCAAGGTGAAGAAACTGAGATCTAGAGAGAACATGACCAGTGTCCAAGTCAAGATTCCAACCTGATTTCTGATGCTGAATTCAAACTCTTGTTCCTTCTGCTCTATGATTCTGCTTGCTGAGACTTCTTAAGGCTGACTACTCCAATTCTGACTTCAATTTGGCTTTGGCATTAGGCCATGGATATCTCCTTTGGTCTGAGAAGGATGAGACCCTTATCCTGACCGGCACTTTATGAAAGATTTGATGATGGCAGAGAGTGGAGGCAGGGCTCAATCTGGCCTATAGAAACATTCTTTCTTGGCCTATTAACTCTCTTGTCAATTCCCAGTCCTCCAAGCTCCTTCTCTAAATGTGTTCTGACTGTCTTTGTTCCCATCTACATAACAAAGGGGGCTCACAGCTCCTACCCTGCTGTAATGAGAAAAAAGGTTCAGAAGGAAACTCCATGTGGACCATAAAGTGACAACCCTACTAAGGCTCCTAGTGTGGATGATCTAGCCCATCTGCATGGCAGAAGGGAGGACAGAAAAGCTAAAAGAAGTTGACAAGGACTGGAACTTAAAATTAGATGAAGTAAGAAGATGTAAATGGAAATTGTAGATGGCTGATTTTTTTTAAAATTTAATTTGCAACATGGGCCCATGTAGCTATCAGGGTGTGTGTTGTCTATATGATTAAATAATGATAGCTAACTTTGTGTAGAGGACTTTAAGGTTTGCAAAGTGCTTAAAAAATATCATCTCATTTTATCCTCTGAACAATCTTGAGAGAAGTGTGGATGCTATTATTATCCCACCTTACAGATGAGGAAACTGAGGCGGGCAGCAATTAAGCCAATTGCCCAGGATCACACAGCTAGTAAGTTTCTGAGGCTTGTTTTGAACTCAGGTCTTTTTTGCCACCAGATCCAGAGTTCTCTCCACTGGGCTATTTTGCTGTCTGGTTGTAATTCCAACCTTTCTGACTTTAGTGTCACTGTGGTTAATGGGACCTTCCTCGTAGCCAATCTCAAGGAAATAGTGACTTCTTATTTTTTTCTCATCTATTGTTGATAATAAATGGAGAATAGCATAAGGTAGGTCACAACTATCATTGTTCCTATTACAAACTTAGTCAAATTCAAAGGCACAGAAATGGGAAATTCAGAAATATTTTGGTGTGGGTACTGAAGACTTTAATTAGACTAGAACTGAAAACACTCATGGTGCCTCACAATGAATGACCCCTGAGCTCAAATAGTGCAAGGATCATTATTTCCATTTTACAGAATGAGCTTAAGAAAAAAAATCAAGCAATCCAGCCAGAATCACCTAGGTAGTCAGGTGTCAAACCCAGGCAGCAATTGCTGTGTCTAAGTTCTTCTGGACCCTAGACCAGTATTCTTTTCAATACTTCATAACTACCTCCAACTTAAACCAAACAAGGAATTGATTTTGGCAATAGAAATGTAGTGATTCCCCTAATTCATTAAATTGCAAATGAACCTTCCCCCATGTGGCCATTAACTAGTATTTGGCCTTTAGACTTTGGCATCTCCATGCATACATATGATAATCCCTCATTCAACTGGATCACACAAACATTAAATCTCTCCTATGTGCCAGACACGGGGATAAACAAGGCAAAAAGGTAACAACTCCCACCTTCAAGGAACCTATAATCTACTGGAGAATACAACATATATCCCAATAGTAGAAACAAAATAAATATACATATAATCCCCAAATAATTGTTGGGGAAAAGAACCAATTCAGAATCAGCATGTCCTAATCTGAACTCCCTCCCTGAGAATTCATGTTAGACAAGGGCCTTTGTGCTATGCAAAATAGTTTTTGCTAAACCAAAAAGTAAACCAGCCAGTAGGAAGGCAGACTTAACATTCCAAACAGAACAAGTCTTTAACTGCATCTATTTGGATGCAAACAATGTGCCAATAATATATTTGTATTTGTCCATTAAAGCAGCTCTAGTAAGGCTTCCAGTTGGCAGTATTTTGTTGGCCATTAGTTGGTATTAGGGCATCTGATTGGAAGTAATAAATTGGCACCCAGCACTTAGTATGTATTTTGTTAGTGGAAGATGCTTCCTTTTTAGATTCCCTAATTTCCATCAAGGCCATGTGGGCTGGTGTGCAAGGGTTAGCTCAGAAGCAAGAGATGCCGTGGGTTCAAGTCCTCCATCTGATATGTACTGACTGGACCAAGATCCTTAACCTTCCCAGGCATGAGGTAACTAGGGGAAGATGTTTTAGAGAAGATGCTCCCTCCAAGGGTACAGGGAATTTTCTTGCCCAGGAGTTCCCTATGCAAAGGCAGGATCGTCCCTTTCCCTGCAGTTTTCTGGCCAATAGCTTTTAAACTCCTTGAATGTAAGAATCATTTGACTTTGGACTCTTTATCCCCAATGCCTAGCACAATTACCAGTACGCAGTAATTCTTACTAAATAGTTTTAAATTCATTATTCATTTAATTTTTTAATTGGATTCAGTTCTTTGAAAATGTCTTCAAATTGACATTTCTCACTATCAGGCCAGCTGCCTTTATCCCTGAGAGCTGACCTACGGAGGACTAGCTGTAGATAATCTTCTGACCTTCTGCTGCTCCCGAACAGCGAGGCAGGAACCGATCAGACTCGGACACAGTGTGGGCAGACAGCAGGCTTGAATCCGACATTGATCTATTTTTCACAGCCCAAACACCCATTCACCACATAGATTAAGAGGAGAGGAGTGGGTCTCTCCCAGGAAATGCTCTATTCCCACAACTGGCCTGTGTTTTTCAGCATTAGGAAATTTATAGAACTGTTCACATGAATTACCTCCCATTTCCCTCCAGTCTGATCACAGGCCTTCAATAGCTGGCAGCAGAGCCCCGGATGAGTCCTCCCTAACCAGACCCTCTCTGCTGCCTCCCAGAACGCGAAGCCCCGGCCTCCTTGCATGGGACTCATTTGCCATGCCCTTTGCCGGTGACAGTTGTCATGTGTCTGAAGATTAGAAGATCCATGTTGGGAATGGCCTTGTCTTTGAAGGCAATATTGCCCTAGGCCTTTGTCATCCAACCTCCGGGCTGAGGATGGAGCTGAAGAGGCACTCCCTTTTCCGAACCAGAGTGAGGATCCAGAAAGGGGGAGTGACTACAGTGAATGAATCAGAGAACCCTGTAAGCAAATGAATCATTACCCTGGCTTCCTAATTCCTAATTGCGTCGCCTTTATAATTCAGTTGTTCCCTCCATGCTGTTTTCTCTCATTTCTCAGCAACTCAGTCACTTACTTGGGAAACACCAGGGGATTCTTTGTGCCTGTAATTACTCCTCTCCATACAGAAATGCATGCAGAATAGGACTGGGGCTTATCAGATCTGCACCTTAAACAAGTCTGATGATTGATGTTCCTTCCAAACTGTTTTTCCCTGGCATTTACCTATCCAGTGACAATTTCAGTGAAAACCAATTACAGTCACTAAGCAGATAATTAGATAGTAATTCTATTTTGCTCTTCCAACTATGCAAATGTTGCAGCTGGGGCTTGCATCTGTGAACAAGGGTGAGATTTCAAATAAATGCAAGCCTGTCAAGAAGGAAAATATACCTTCAGAGTCAGAACTTAAAATGTAACAGCTGAAAGGGCCCTTACAACATAGAATGTCGGAGCTGAAAGGGACTTTAGGACATAGAATGTCAGGAGCTGAAAGGGCTCTTAGAACTAGAATATCAGAGCTGAAAGAGCCCTTAGAACATAGAAAGTCAGAACTGAAAGATCCCTTAGAACATAGAATGTCAGACCTGAAAGGCCCTTATAACATAGAAAGTCAGAGCTGCAAGATCCCTTAGAACATAGAGTGTCAGAACTGAAAGGCCCTTAGAACATAGAAAGTCAGAACTGGAGAGGACCTTGGAACATAGAATGTCAGAGTTGGGAAAGACCTTGAAACATAGAGTGAAAACCTGAGAGGGATCTTAGAGCACAAAACAACATTAGAGCTAAGAGAGTCCTTAGAGATCACCTCCCTTATTTCACAGATGGGAAAATAAGCCCAGAAAAGGGAAGTGAGTTTGTTCCAAGTTATGGATCCAGTAAGTGGTAGTCAGATCTAGACTCAATTTTCCTGATGGCCAAACAAATGACTTTTTTTTTTAACCATGCCTGTGAATTCATGGGAAAAGGAACACCTGGAAAGAAAATATTCTCTAACAATGCAATTCATCATCATCTTCATCACCATCTATTTCAAGTTTATAAAGCACTTTAAAATATGATCTCACTGAAGCCAAACAACCCTATGAAGGAGGTGCTGTTATCATTCCTACTTTACAGATAAAGAAAGTAAAGGCAATAGAGATTAAGTGATTGCCCAGAACCCCTCTATAGACTTACAGCCAGAATTTAAAAGCATTTCTTCTTGACTCCAACCCCAATACTCTATCTATGAGACCACTTAGTTACCAGATTAGAAGACTCTTAGAGAATTTTTCAGGTTGAATGTCACATACCTGACATGTGTCAGAGGTAAGGCGAGAACCTGTCTTCCTACCCCAAGGCCTACTCTTGTTCTGTATCCATTACACTAGACTGTCTCAAATGGGCTTTTTCTTCTCTACTTGTCACTGCAGACTGATTTGCAGGAGGCATTTCTTAAGTACACTATCAGATAATATTGGTACAGTGTCTCCTATCCCTGCTGCTAACTCACCACAATCTCAAGCAAATGATTTTGTCCTGTGAACTTGGTTTCCTCATTTGAAAAATAATAAAATGGGACCTTCCCAGCTTACATCATGGGATCATTGTGAAGATAATATATGTGAAAACACACCAGGGGTGTGCTTGTAAATGTTTAACAGCAGTCTAGGGGGAAAGAGAGGGAAGAATGGATGTATGCAAAACGTATTTTTAAGTTCAATCTGCATTATTTACATTTTACCCATCATTTTCTTAAACCTAGACCACCACCACTACACCACCACCACCACAACAACAACAACAACAAACACACACACACACACACATACACACTCCAAATTTACTGCTTTGCTGATTTCCAAAGTGTAAATGCTCACATTGAAATTTTTATCCTGAGTCTGTTCAAGCTAGCTCTAGCATACATCATGGGTACTAACACATACATACATATATTTCTATTATTTTTATTTCTGGTGCTTATTCTGACAATAATACCTCACATAACAAGGACTGAATGGATAAATAAAAAACATTTGTTAAGTACTTACTCCATGCCAGGCACTGCGCCCTACCACATAGGATGGAGAAGATCAAATGAGAAAACATCTGTAAAGCTCTTAGCTTGATGTCTAGGAAATAGTAGTTATTTCCTTCCCCCTCTCCCTAAGCAGTAAAGTTACAATACAAAATCAGAATAGTTCCTCCTTAAGTTCTAATAAAAGGAGACAGTACATAGAAGAAAAGTAGCCAGAGAAGAGAATTTTGATCTCAAAAGTCACAGGGTTGGTCAATTGAAATGGAGGACAGGTGACTGACATACTCTTTCCAAAAGCAGTAGTAGTGCTGATTTGATCACTTTTTCTACAAAAGGTACAAAGTAGGGGTTACAGTGGGTAGAACCTGCTGCAGGACAGATGACAAGCAAGGGCTGGAATGAACAGCTGTGGTGGCTAGATATAATGGGTTATATGAGTTTCCATTCATTTACTCACTATTCAATCTAGCCCAGGGCCAGGATGGGAGTTTCAAAACTGAATGGATTAAATCCCCCAGGACATGGCTTATGGACCCTGGACACTTTTCACATTATTTTCTCACTCTTTTTCTCATTTGATTCTCAAAACAAGCTGGAGTTTTAGCACCTAAGGAGCATTATTCCCATTTAATAGATGAGAAAATTAAGGTTCTGAGAAATGAAATGTTTTTGTCACTTATCCTATTGTATTACAACTGGAAATGGGTCTAAAATTCAAAGAAACATGGTACAGAAGAAAAGGTATTGGGTTTAGAATTGAAAAACCAGGGTTCAAATCCAAGCTGGACTATTTATCACAGCTCTTAATGATAGGCTCTTAATAAATGACCATGGAGCACTTAATGTCTCAGGGCTTGAATTTCTCCAAATGTAAAATGATCATGTTGGGTTAAGGATTCTTTCAGCTCTAAAAAGCTGATTATCTGACTACTAATGCCATGCTCTTTCTACCATACTGAATAACTGAATGAATATGTGAATATGAATATGAATAAGCAAGAAATCAACATGCAATGGTTAAGGAAGTTTTCTTGGAGGAGGTGATACTCGAACCAGATGCTAAAAGAAGTAATGGTCAGAAACAAAAACTCACGAAAAGTCACATCATTTATTTACTGAGCATGACATTTTCCTAATTGCTCCAACTGACACACCTAACGGCCACAGCCCAGTTCTCATATACATTTCTTTCGCCCCCTGTATACAGCCACTATCTCCTGAGGGGTCTTCACCGTGGCTATTACAAAGCCTTCTAATTGGTCTCTCTGTTTCCAAGTTTCTCCCATTTCAATCCATCCTCTATTCAGCTACCAAAGTGATTCTCCTGCAGCCTAAGTTCTACCATGTGACCTTCCTACGGAATAAACTACACTTACTCTCTATCATCTCTGGGATCGTATAAAATCCTCTGCTTGTTATTCAAAGCCTTTATAACCAGGTCCCTTCCTACTTTTCTTTCTTTCATTTCATTCTCCTCAATATACTCTACAATTCAGTCACCTTTAACCATTTGCTCTTTTTAAAAATACTCCAGTCTCTCTCTAGACTCCAAGCCTTTGCACTGGCTAGAGATGTTTCCCCTGCTATACCTGGAATGCTGTCTTTTCTCACCACTTTTAGTTTCCATGGCTGCCTCATGCCTAACTACTCAGATCCTACCTTCTACAGGAAGCCTTTTCTGGAGTCTGCGAGTGCTGTCCACCTGAATGACCACTCCACCTAGAGGGGCAACTAAGTGATCAAGTGGACAGAGAGCTAGATCTGGAGTCAGGAAGATTCTTTCTGAGTTCAAATGTGACCTCAGACACTTACTAGCTGTATGAGCCTGGGCAAGTCATTTAACCCTGTTTGCCTCAGTTTCCTTTTCTATAAAATGAACTGGAGGAAGAAATGGCAAAACCACTCTAGCATCTTTGCCAAGAAAACCCCAAATAGGATTACAAAGAGTCAGATATAACTTAATAACAACAACAAAATATATCTTGTATGCACAAATTTATTTACCATTAGAAAGTGAACTTTTATTGAAGACACTTAATAAGTTTTTGTTGACTGACTGACCCCCTAACCTACATTATAAAACATCCCTGTCGATGGGGACTGTGTTTATTTGAATACTTCTAAAACTAGGGACATCACCACTATCTTATAAAACACCAGTTATCTGCAAACACTTTTTACTATCAGTTCTATCTAATGCTAAGCTGAAATCTACCTCCATTTAAATTTCTTTTCTCTTTTATCCCCCAAAATACTTAGTGCATGTTGGGCCACAGAGTAAATGATACCGTCTAGAGTGCTGCACCTAGAATCAGGAATATCTAGGTTAAAAAATCCCAACTCTCCCACTTACCAGCATTAGTATATTGCTAAATGTTTAACAAGCTCTTCTTAAACACATGGGGATGTACAATATACTTTTGTTCAATATGCATTATTAACATTTTCTCCATTACTTTCTCAAGTCTAGACAATTAACAAAACAATAAATCAAACCCTGATTTATTGCATTTGCTGATTTCTGAGGTGAAAATGTTTATGCTGAAAATTTAATGATCAGCTCTTGTAAACCAGTAGGATAAGTTGACTCTAGCACACCTCTGTATTCCTTCCCTTTTAATAAATAGTTACCAGGGAAGCAACTTGACCTAAGAAGAAATCATTTCTCCTAAACTAACAACATTTGTGGGACAGACAGATCTAATTCTAGTCTGCTTATCCCTCTCTTTGAGAAGAGCAGAGCAGGCAGCCTTGTTTTCCTTTCTCCTGTTCTCTTCCAGGCAGGAATCAATCTCCTTCAGGAAAAGATGGCAAAATTCCAAAGATTTCTTCCAGAGTCTCCCTATGAGTCACATTTAGACAATTGCTTGGACATATGCATGACCTACATGAGCAATACATCCATCTTATGTATAAATCAGCACATACAAGAAAAATACAGAAGAGATGGAAAGTAGCCTTGGAGCAGCATAGAATCTGAGGAGATTGGGAAAGGTCTCCTGTAAGAAGTAGAATTTGAGCTGAGTCAAAGGAAACTAAAAAGATTCAAAGGGTAAATATTAAAAGCAAGAGAATTCCAGACCTGAGGGACGGCTGGAGCCAAGGCATCCAGAAGGAAGATGGGGCCATTATGTGAAAGGGACAGTAGTATTGCTCTACAATGTAGTGCAGTAGTTCTCAAAGTATGGTCTAGAGAATCCTGGGGATCTCTGAAACCCTTTTAGAAGGTCTACAAATTCAAAAATAGTTTTTATTTCCAATATGGTAAATGTCTGTAAATATAATCCACATAAACAAAAACGCTTTGGAGAGATCCTCAATAATTTTTAATAGGATAAAGATACTGAAAACAAAAGTTTGAGAACCACTGATTGTAGTGTATGAAAGAGGGGAATGTCAGTCAGTTGCTAACATTTTTAAGTACCTGCTGTGTTAGGTACTATGCTAAGCGTTGGTAGTACAAAGAAAGGCAAAAAACAGTTCCTACTCTCAGAGAGTTTGCAGCCTAGTGAGGAAGATGACGTGCAAACAACTATGTATGAACAAGTTATATTCAGGATAAATTAGAGATAGTCAATAGAAGAAAGGCACTAGAATTAAGGGTGATGGAGAATAGCTTCCTGTAGAAGATGAGATTTTAGTTGGGACTTGCAGGAAGCCAGGGAAGCCAGGCAGATGAGTTGAGGAGAGATTTTTCCACGTATGGGGATAAGTATGGAGTCAGAATGAATTTCTTGTTTGTCACTATATTGAAGAGTACATGGTAGGGTATAGAATATAAGGCCAGAAAGATGGAAAGAGAAGAGAGATTATAGAGAAGTAGGTTATGAAGAACTTTGAATGCCAAAAAGAGGATTTTACATTTGTTTTTGCAGATAATAGGAAGCCACTAAGGTTTATTAAGCAATGTGTTAAAAGAAAGGAAAATTGAATTAATTAATGAGTCAGTGATTCTTGATTTATAAAAATAGTCAGATTTGCAAGATTTTTCTGGCCTTCCCCTAGGCATTTGCCATTCTAAATCCCCAAATAGGAAGATCTCTCACAGGTCATAGGATCCTAGATTTATTAGCTAGTAAAGACCTTAGGAGTCCTCAAGTTCATTTTACAGATGAGGAAACCGAGAGCCAAAGAACTAAGAGGACTTGCAAGCTTAAGGACACAGAGGGTAGTAAGCAATAAAATACACATTCACAATGAAGACTTCTAACTATAGATCCATAATGCTTTCTATTATGTAATGCTGACTCATCTAACCCAATTTAGAGAGATCTGAAACTGCCCTTACCTTTCATCAAGGTCATATCCCTCCACCAAAACAAAAACTTGCAAAATAAATCCAGCACTATCACCACATTGCTAATAATATCTTTGCCACCTGGACTATCCAATTCTCTGGTTTAACCTACTCAGATTTGGGGCTTGTAAACTGATTTCTCTTGGAATTCAGGAGATGTTTCTTCTCCTAGTCAGCCATTCATCTTTTCTCTACATCCTCAGCTGCTCTGGTCTTCATTGCTTTACCTTCCTCAAGAATGTTTCCTTGGAATTCCAAAGTCTTCCCATGTTTTTTTAAGTGACAGTTAATTTTCACTTTACATAAAGCATAATAAAATACTTTAAATTACACATCATGGTGAGCTAATTATGTGTATTTGGGATGGATTTCCTAAGATCAAAACTTTTTTCCAGCTTCATTTTATTTTCTTTCCAAGCTCAAACAGCATTACAGTGGCCAAATAATAGTGAGAGACAATCATTAAGATTTTTCCCTCTAAGTAATCATTTCCCCCCGATTGCATTGAGAAGTCACATTGTGGGCTCTTTCCCTACTCCATCCTTGGCCCTTCAAGGTATATCTATTTAATTTTGTTTAGAAATTTCAAAAGTGAGGCTTGATTACAGACTTCATTTAATGGTTTGATTTAGGTTTCTCTCTGTTCTTATATCAAAGATAAAGTGGAAGTGGAAGCATCATGTTCAGGTAATGGGATTTTATATTAAAAGGAATAAATTAAGCTTATAAACCATTGGTAGGAGGGCTGGGAGGAGCCACTGCTCACTCAGAGAAATGGCTTTATACATTTATGCTTGAGCAGGCTGAAATTATTAGGAGCTGGGTTGCCAGGCTCCCAGGATGGCCTCGGCTTCAAAAGCAGCAGCTTGTTCTGGTCATGTTTCTGCTTAGAAGCCACAGTGAGTCTCCCTGAAGCATCTCAGGGGTGACAGCAGAAATCCCAAGTGCCAGGAGGAGATAGGGTAGGATGGGGGCGGGGGGAAGCCAGTTATAGACACAGTCATTGTCTGGGAACCCCCAAGGAGGCTCCTAGGCAATGTCGAGGGTTGCTCCGAACCTGAGGCAGGTACCACGCAAGTGGAGAGAGAGAAGCTGGTGAAAACACCTGGAAATTACAACCTCCCTCCCCTGACACATGCATGCATGCACTCTGCCCTCATCCTCCCTATCTCCCCGCCGGCAAGACTAAAATAAAAATAAAAAATAAAAAACGAATGGGAATCGAATGAAAGCCCTGGAACTCACTGGTCTGTGGTCATTTTTAAAATAGATGCTTTCTGAAAAGCTGTGGGACATTCTTCTTTAATGGCTGATTTTTTTTTAATGTCAGCTACATTTTTAAAGCACCAGGCCCGGTTGTAACCAGCCTCTGCGTTGCTACTGTACTGCCGACTGTACCATTTGATCATTAATTTATCACAGTTCTAGCAGTTTGTTTGACAGGTGATAGTGCTTTCATCTAATGACTCCATAGCAAGTGTGGTGGGGCTCCGAAGTACCAGCCCTGACCCACAGTGAGGCAGCAGCAGACAACAGCCACTTTGCTGCCTGCTATTGATTGGCGAGGTTCATTTAACAGCCCTGCTTAGGGCACACAGGTCTCTGCCTCCTGGAGAGGCCCTTTAGATAGGAGCAAGACGGGTGACTGTGTGGCAGGAAGAGGGAATGTGACTTGACACCCTCCCTGCAAGTCCACTTGAAATGGGGAAAATCTAGACTTAAGAATTTGCAAGTATAGGCATGAATTCAGACTCAGTGACTTAGCTATCTACTTGAGCAAAAAAACTTAAACCTTCTGTGATTCAGTTTTCTCATCTATAAAATGAAGGGGCAGTAACAGGTGACTTTTTTAGCGGGGAGATTAATTTTTTATTTATTTTAAACTTAAATTCAAAATAAAAATAGAAAAAATATAATATACACAGCAGAAAAAGGAAAGGATTCAATATAAAACAATAAAAAACCTATATAATTTCAAGAAAACCTATATAATAAATATTACACATTGTTTTCAAAACTGCCCAGCTTTTCTTTGCTTCCTTGTAAGTTTTCTTTTGTTCTCTGCTATGCACTTTTTGACTTTAATTTTTTCCCCACTCCCTAGAAAGCTGTAATTAAGTAGGGATATGTTTGTGTGTAGATACATATGTGTGTATAGATATATATATGTATATATATATATATCTATACACACATATGTATGTGTATATCTACAGCTAGATATAAATATACACATGTATGTATATATACATGCACACAGATAGCAATAAATATATATACATATATGTATATGTATATATTCATACATCAGTTAGATAGCTATAAATATACATGTGTATATTACACATGTATATACATATACAGTCATATGCATATATATGCAAGATTGCACCATTCCTATTTCCATTTATCTTCTGCTTCTCAGAAGGTAGACAGAACCTTCCCTCATAAGTCCAAGTCTCTCTATTTTTCTAAATCAACCAGCTCATCATTTTCTATACATATATATAATACATATATGCATATATATATATATAATATTCCAATCCAATCACACGCTATCTGAGAGACTGTCCTTGAAAGCTTCTTCTCAATTTTCTTCATTCTCTTCCATTCCCAGATTTTATTTACAAGAAAATTCTAATTTATAATAGTTGAAATTCTCCATTTTATATTTCAACAATGCTCTCACCTTATAAGGTAGCTTAAGGTCTATTACTGCTGAATCTGCTTCGTTTACATCTATTTCTCCCTAGTTTCTTTGAAATTCCTGACCTTTGTTCTCCCATGTGAATTTTATTTTTTTTTTCTAGCTCAGTAACATAATTTTCAGTAATTAATTGTAATGACATTGAATAGATTAGTAAGGTAAAATTGTTATTTTTTAAAAATCATATTGACTTTATCTACCTATGAACAATAAATATTACTTCAATTATTTAGATCTGACTTTATTTGAATAAAATTTTTGTTTATATTCATATAGTTCTCATGTCTCTTTTGGCAGGCATATGCTCAGGTATTTTATACTGTGCAATTATTTTAGATGATGTAAAACAATATTTAATAATATTAATGATGGTGTAGTTTTCCTATTTTTCTCTTTTGATTACATCTGTTTTAGCTTTAAGTTTAAAGTGTGGGTATCTCATATTTTTATAACATTTCCTGAAAGCAACAAATTGTTGAATTCAAATTTTTTATCTGCTATCAGTTTCCATTTTATAAGTAAATTTATCCCATTCACATTCTAAGCTATAAAAAAGTATATTTTCCCTCCTTCCTATTTTTCCCTACTATTCTTCCTTCTCACCCTATTTTTATCCCTCCTCACTTCTCTGATTTACTGCTACCTTACCCTCCTATTCCTTAACCTACTTACTCCTCCAAGAGTCCCTCCCTTATCCTTTCTTCTGACCCTAGCCTGTTGTCCTCATTCCTTTCTGAATTTTGAAGACTTTTATAGATATGTGTTTGTTTCCCTCTTTAACCCATTCCCAATGAGAGTAATCCCTTCCCTCTCCTCATCTCCATCTGTATCAGTTTTTCCTTTTATGCCTCATGTGTATTAAATTTTTATTCTTTTTTTCTCTCCCTATATTTTTAGAATCACTTCATCATACTCAGCTTAATCCAAACCTTTCTTTCAAACTACTCAAATAATGTCAGTCATACAAATTTTGATAATATTTTCACATATAAGTAAACATTATATGACCTTTTGAGTCCTTTATAATTGATCTTTAATGCTTACCTTATATTTCTCCCAGATGTGTCAAAATTCCCCATAAATTCTACTGTTTTTGTCACAAATTCCTGAAAATCTTTCAATTTGTTAAATGTCCTTTTTTTTCTATTTAAGATAATACTTAACTTTGCTAGGCAAGTTCCCCTTGATTGTAACCCCAGATCTCTTGTTCTATGAAATATAATATTCTAAGACCATCGGTCTTTAATGTAGTTGCTAGATCATGTATAATCCTTATTGTAGCTCCATAATATTTAAATTAGACTTTTTTCTTGTTTCCAATATTCTCTGCTTAACCTGGAAGCTTTGAAACTTGGCTATGATATTCTTGTAAGTTTTCCTCCTGGGATTTCTTTCAGGTGGTGAATGGTAGCTTTTTTCTACTTTTGTTTTGCCTTCTTATTCTAGAACAATTGTCCTTGATAAATTCAGGGGAATTTTCCTTGATAATTTCTTGTAATATTGTATCAAGATTCTTTTTATAACAGTAATTTTCAGATAGCCTGACTATTCTTACATGATTTCTCCTCAATCTGTTTTCTAAATAAATTGTTTTTCTGCTGAGATGTTTTATATTCTCTTCTTTTTTTTTATTCTTTTGATTTTGTATTATCATTTTTTGGTGTCTTAGAACATTATAGTTCCTCTTTGCTTGATTCTAATTTTCAAGGAATTACTTTCTTCCTTTAGTTTTTGATTTTCTATGTCGTTATTTAACTTTCTTTTCATAGGTTTCTTGGACTACTTTTATTTTTTTCTAATTATTCTTTCATTCTCTCTTATTTGATTTTTAGAGTCCTTTTTAATTTCTTCCAAGAATTCTTTTTGTTCTTGGGACTATTTGACATTTCTTCTTGAAAAAGGAATGGCCTTCTTAGCTCTACTATCTTTCTCTGAGTGAACCCAAATTATCTTTATCTATACTAGCATCTATAGTTGGGCTTTTTCTCTTTTGCTTACTCAATTTAATTTTTTTTTTATTTTGTTTTTAGCAGCTACTAGTGTAATCAAGTTTTAGCCCTAAGCTATGAGGGATGCTGCCCTAAGCCTCAGAAACTGCTATTTTCTGAGATCTGTTCTGCCGCTCAACCTTGCACTCTCTCTCCACTCCTAAACCATGGTTAGAGCCCCCAGCCACATTGTCCCAAGTGATCTTGCTTCTTGTGGCTGAAAACTATAGTTGCCTCTCTGCCTTGGAACTGAAACCAGAACTCTGCTTTCCTGCAAATGCTCCCAGCCAGCAGCTACTGCTACTGCATTCACCAGAGAGGAGCTAGCTCCTACATCCCAGGATAGTTCTTGCCAACACAGCTCTGTCAAATAGTGGAAGGTCCTTCAACCTTCCCCCACTCGGTCATTAGACACCACACCATCCAGGAGGTGAAAGTTTCTAAGGCAGCTGGACTTATTCTTTGTAGATTCTGTAGTTAGTCTGGAGGTGTTTGCACTTCATTAGGCTCAACCTTCCACCCTGGAGGTCGGGTCTTAGAACTACTGCTTTACCCTACATTTAGTTTATTTCTACTGCTCTATGTTCTCTCTCAGGTGATGTTCAGTCGAAGGCCTGGGCCCATGCACTCATGGGGTGGGGAGGGAGCAGAAACTTGGAGAATCAGAAGTTTTCTGACCTACTCTACCATCTTCCCAGAATCTTTCTATTGGAACCTTAGATCCCAGTGATTTGAACACATTGGGGATCATATTGGAACTGAAATATCTGGGTTAGAACACTGACCCTAGTGTTTACTATCTGTATAACATTGATGAAATCACTTCATCTGTCCAAGACTCAGTTTCTTCTTCTGTAAAAATTAGAGAAATAGATTATATTTATGACTCTAGAATGGTACTAATCTGTGACTTGGGGTGGGGGGAACATCAGTTTAAGTCATCAGGATGCATCAGAGATATAGATAGATAGGTAGATATACAGGTAGATAGATAGATAATGGATAGATATATAGATAATGGATAGATGGATAGATGAATGGATGGAGAGAGACAGAGAGAGACAGAGAAAGAGAGCACTTATTAAGCTGTTACTATATGCCAAGCAATATGTTAAGTTTGAGGATACAAAACCAAGCAAAAGTGACAGTCTCTACTCTCAATATATAAAGGGAATCAGAAGGTCAGGGGCTGAATAGGGAGAGGAGAAGAGGAATGCCAGCACCAAGGCAAGGGTTGGTGATGAAGTAAAGTCTGGAAAGTGAGGAGTAGAAAAAAGAATGCAGTAAGACATGACCAGGTGTTAATAAAATTGTGGGAGATGCATGACAAAAGAGAGAGCTTCAGGAGGATCTAGAGGAGAAAAGAATCATTAGGAATCCATAATCCACAGTTCAAAAATTAAAGATTCTCCCTGCCTAGAATCCGAGCTATAAGCAGAAATTTTTGTGTCTAGGAAAAAATAATGTAAAATGCACCCATGACAACTAACATGAAGCAGGCTTTCAGATCAACTTTGTATTATAAATTCAGTTATGTGTATGTATATAAGGGAGGGGGGCTGCAAGGCAGGGGTGCAGGAGAGACCTCAGGACACCTCGAGGCTTCCTTCAAGGGATTAAATGGAAGAAGC
Source organism: Sarcophilus harrisii (assembly GCF_902635505.1). Taxonomy (NCBI): domain Eukaryota; kingdom Metazoa; phylum Chordata; class Mammalia; order Dasyuromorphia; family Dasyuridae; genus Sarcophilus; species Sarcophilus harrisii. Next base: position 471,894,110 of record NC_045427.1, on the reverse strand, counting down.
CGAGATAGACTGGAGAAGAACTCAGCTGTAGCTGCCAGAAAAAGGAAGCCAGACATCTGGAAGCTTCTTATTTGAATTAATTATTCTTGATAACTGGTGCTTAGCTCAGTCATTTCTATGATGCTGAAGGACTACAAGTTCTATTGGTGACCTCTAAATTTCAATGCCCTTGGGCAAAGTCCCAGTTGTCCTGCCCTAGTTTTGACTCTTCCTTCTTTGCCTACCTAAATGCTTCAAGGCCTTCAAGGCCCAATTTAAGTCCTCCTTTTGTCTGTGAATCCTTCCTGCCCAATGCCAATGCACAATGTTCTCTGAATTCCTTTCAAAATTTGTTCTCTATGCCATACAACTGAATAGAAAATTATGCAGTCTTTCTGTGTGCCTTTGCAATGTACAAGAAGCATTTGAATAATAACTCACACTTTTCAGCACTTTATGATTTGTAAAGGAGGACCTCACAACAACTCTCTGAAATTTCTATCATTTCTATTTTTATGGATGAGGAAACAAGCAATAACAACTTAAGAAATTTGCTTTGGATCACATAACTACTAAGTATCTAGATTAAACCCAAAACTTCCAAATCCAATGCTTTATCTGCATCATCATATCTCTCAACATGTTTCAGCAGGCATTAGCTCAATAAAAAGAAAAACTTTCTAGCAGTTAGAGCCTATCCCAAAATAGAATAAGCTGCCTCATGAAGTAGTAAGCTCCTTATTACTTAAAGGATTCAAAACAGTAGCTAGATGACCATTTGTTAGGAATATCCAAGGTGGAATCAACAAATCAACCAATAAGACTTTATTAAAGACTTACAATGTACTATGTACTGTGCAAAACTAAAAAGAAAGAACGGGGAAAAAGAAATGCTTGCCATCAGCAAGCTTCTATTCTAATAAAGTAGTCATCAGAAGATAAAAGATAAATACAGAGCACATAAAAAGAAACTTTAGAGAGGATAACCCTAGCAGCTTTGGGGACTAGGAAAGGCCTCCAGAAGTCAGGTACACTTGAACTGAATCTTAAAAGAAGGCAATGATTCTAAGCATCAAACGTTGGATGAGGAGGCATTTGAGAGTACAAAGACACAATCAAGAGAAGTGACACAGTCACTAAATATGAATTTAGGCTAAATGACTTCTAAGAGCTCATGATTCTAAGATCTTTAGTTTGACACATTTCTCTGCCCTCAAGAAGTTTTTTAGTCTAACTGGAGATAGAAGATCCACAGAGAGCAAAGACTGAAACCCAAGAATCCTAAATATCACAATTCTAACCTTCCTGACCTCTCAACTTTGACCATAACCACCTGAGACATTTGGGGATATTATCTAATTTGAGGATAACTAAGTTCCAGCTAAGATTTTTCCCCCTCTTTCTCATTCTGTAACTAAGGTGACAAGAAAGAAAATAGTGTTCTGAAAATTGGATCATGTCCATTGTGACTCCAGAAGATACTTTGTGATCTCACCTTGCATATTTAACCTTCTAGTAGCAAATAGATCGAGAAATCTCTTTCTGAGCCTCCTCTGTCCATTTGTGCAGGTCATGGTGCTACCCATCATCTCTCTGTGACTCTCTGTTTCATTCCTGGGGCAAAAGTATCTGGAAGTGAGATTGAGTATCATATAATATATTATGTGATGATCATTGGAGAGTATTATTATCTTACTCTTTCACATCTATGAAAAACTTTTCATTAAAAATTACCTTTGATTACTTTCAATTCAACAAATATTTACTTAGTGGCTACTACATGCAAAATTATACATATATATATATATATATATATATATATACATATATTTATTCATTTATTTATTTATAGAAGGAAAGGAACCTTAGAGAGAAAGGCTCATGTATAGGGGGAGGGGGACTGTAAAAACCTCCTGTGGAAGGAATTTTAATTGGATTTTAAAAGAAGCCAAGGATGTCAAGAGGCAAAAGTAAATAGGAAGTATATTCTAGGCATGAGGCACAGCCAGTGCAAAGGTAAATGGATGGATTTATGGGAAGAACAGAAGGTAGTCTAGAATGTATTGTAGAGTATAGAGAAGAATAAAGTATAAGAAGACAGAAAAGAAAGGGATCACATTATGAATGTCTAACAGAGGACTTAATAGTCTATCTTAAAAGTAATAGGAAACATCTGCCATTTATTAACTGGGGGAAGGAGGAAAGAAAGGAGTATGTATGGCATGTTCAGATGTATGCTTTAGGAAAATCACTTTGGCAGTGATGTAAAGAATGGATTGGGATGAAGAAGAGATTTGAATCAAAGAGCTCCTGGAATAGTCCAAATTAGAGCTGATAACGGCCTGAACTACGATGGTGGCTATGGAGAGAAGGGAACATATACATGAGATGTTATGGTAGAAAGAAGATTTAGCAGCTAATTACGGGCATCTAGTGGTATGAGAGAGCAGTGCATCTAAAATGGAAGAAGAGTTCAAATCTAACCTCAGATAATTACTAGAGTTGGGACCCTGACAAGTCACTTAATGTTCTTTGCCCCCTTATTTATAAAATGAGCTAGAGAAGGAAACACTAACTATATGAGTGAAAAAAAAAGTGGACAATGTTCTCCTGCTTCTATTCACTTCACTTGCATCAGTTCACACAATTGTTCCCAGATTTTTCTGAAACTATCCTGTTCATTTGTAGCATAATAGTATTCCATCACAATCATATACCACAACTTGTTCAACCATTTCCTCAACTGATGACCATCCCCTTGATTTCCAGATCTTTGCCATCACAAAAAGATTCCATGAATATTTTTGTACAAATAGGTCCTTTCTCCACTCTTTTTAAAAACTCTTTGGGATACAAACCTGGTAGTGGTATTGATGGATTAAAGAGTATTCAAAGTTTTACAGCCCTTTGGGCATAACTCCAGGCTGTTCTGGAGAATGGTTGGACTACTTCACAACTCTATCAACAATGCATTAGGGTCCCAATTTTCTTCACATCTCTTACAGAATTTGTCTTTTTCCTTTACTTGCCTGTTAGCCAATTTGACAAATATAAAGTGCTATCTCAGCATTTTTTTTAATTTGCATTTTTTAATCAATGGTGATTTGGAAATTTTTTAATTTGAATACTGACAACTTTAATTTCTCCTGAAAATTTCTGTTCATATCTTTTGTCCATTTGTCAAATAGAGAATGGCTATTGTTATTATAAATTTGGCTCAGTTTCTTATATGTTTGAGAAATGAAGCCTTTATTAAAAAACACTTGCTGCAAATTTTCCCCCATTTTCCTGTTTTCTTTCTAATTTTGACTACATTGGTTTTATTTGTACATTAAATTTCATGTAATAACAACTATCTATTTTATTTTCTATAATCTCCTCTATCTCTTATTTAATCATAAAACCTTCCCTTATTCATAGTTCTGACAAGTACATTTTTCTATATTTCCCTGATTTGTTTTTGATACCACCCTTTATGTTCAAATCTTCTATCAATTTTGACACTATCTTCTATACAGTGAAAGATATTTGTCTATGCCTGCTTTCTGCCAAACTGCTTTTCACCTTCCCCAACAATTTTTGTCAAATATTGAGTTCTTACCCCAAAAGCTTGAATCTTTGGGTTTATTAAATACTAATTTACTTTGGTCATTTACTACTATGTACTGTGTACCCAATCTATTCCATTCATCCACTACTCTATTTCTTAGCCAGTATCAGATAATTTTGGTGATAATCCCTTTGTAATATAATTTGAGAGGGTGGAGGCAAGATGATGGAGAGTAAGATGTGTCTCTCTGTGAACTCCTCCGAACTTCCCTCAAATCAACAGCAGATTAAGCCCCTGAACTGGTTTTGGAGTGACAGAACCCAAAGATATTTGAAGTAAACAAATTTCCAAAAGATACTTTGGAAGAACTTCAGAAAAGGTGTGTTTGAAGTGGGCAAGAGGAGATACTGCCGAGCTCAGAGTGCAATTCAAGGAGCTCAAACAGGGAACCAGAGTGCTGCTACAAGTGAAACTCTTAGGCTACTCTGTCTTGATTACAAGCCAGCAGTTTAACAGATTTTCTGTAAGACACTCAAAGCCAAGACAAAAGGCAAATTGTGAGCCTCTAAACTCCAGAACACAGGACTTGGCCACACCTACCCAGCACCGGAAGTCAGTCAGAAACACAGACCCCTGGGTAAATTAAAGTGGCTGTTACCCCTTTGCCTTAAAAGCAGATCTCAATTCTTTAAAAAAATAATGCAATTTGAAATCTGATATTTCTAGACTCTCTTCCCTCTCCTCCTTAATTCCCTTAATATTCTTGATCTTTTATTCTTCTGAATGAATTTTATTATTTTTTCTAGCTCAATAAAATAATTCCTTGGTAGTTTAATTGGTATGGGACTGAATAAGTAAATTAACTTAGGTAGAATTGTCATTTTTATTATATTGGCTCAGCCTACTCATGAGCAATTAATATTTCTTGAATGGTTTAGATCCATTTTTATTTGTATGACAAGTGCTTTGTAACTGCATTCATTATAATCCAAGATTTGTGGTTGATTCTCTAGCATTCTCCAGGCATTCCATATCATCTGCTAAAGAATAATGTTTTTTTTCTTATTGTCTATTTTTATACATTCAACTTCGTTTTCTTGTCTTATTGTTATAATAAGCATTTCTAGTACAATTTTAAATAACAGTAGTGATGATGGGCATCCTTGTTTCACTCTTGATCTTAATGGAAATACTTCTAATTTATCCCCACTACACATAATGCTTTTTTCTTTGTTTTAGACTGGCACTATTATCATTTTAAGGAAAACTCCATTGATTTGTATGGTTCCTAATGTGTTTAATAGAAATAGATGTTGTATTTTGTCAATGCTTTTTCTGCATTTATTGGTATAATTGTATATTTGTTGTTATCGTTACTGATAAGGTCCATTATGCTGATAGTTAAACCAACTTTGGATTTCTGGTATTATCCCTGCTGTATTATTCTAGTGTTACATTGCTGTAATCTCCTTGCTGTTTTTTTTTTAATTTTACATCAATATTTGATAAGGAAACTGATCTATAATTTTCTTTTTCTTTTTTCTTCTCCCAGTTTTAGATGTCAAAATCACACTTTTCTCACAAAAAGCACTTGGTGGGAGTCTTTTACCTTTTTTTTCCAAAAAGTTTATATAATATTGGAATTGTTTCTTAAATGTTTGGTAGAATTAATTTGTGAATTCATCTGATCCTGGGAAAGTTTTCTTAGGGAGCTCATTGATAAGCTTATTCATTTTTTTTTCAGAGATAAGATATTTGAATACTCTTCTTTTCTGCTAATCTGGGAAATTTATATTTTTGCAAATATTCATCTATTTCACTTAGATTATCAGTTTTATCGGCATGTAATTGGGCAAAATAACTTCTAATAATTGCTTTAATTTCATCTTCATTGATAATGAATTCACCCTTTTCATTTTTGATAGTGGTAATTTGGTTTTCTTTTTTTAATCAGATTAAACTATGGTTTATCTATTTTATTGTTTTTTTATTCCATAAAATCTACTCCTAGTGCTATTCATTAATTTTTAAAATTGTATTCATATTTCCTTGATTTTCAGGATTTCCAATTTGGTGTTTAATTAGGCATATGCATGAATGTGTGTGTGTGTGTGTGTGTACATATATATATATATATATATATATATATATATATATATGATTTTTTCTCTAACTACTGTTTTGGATGCATCTCACAAATTTGATAATGTTGCTTCGTGATTTTTATTCTCTTTAATAAAGTTATTTATTGTTTCTGTGATTTATTGTTTGATCTATCCATTCTTTAGGATTAGATTATTTAGTTTCCAATTAATTCTTGTTCTACATTTCCATGGTCTTTTATTACACATAATTTTTATTGTATCATTATCTGAAAAGGATGCATTTACTAGTTCTATCTTTTTGCATTTGATTATGAGGTTTTTACGCTGTAATATATGGTCAATTTTGTGAAGGTTCTATGTACTGCTGAAAAAAATGTTATACTCCTTCCTATTCCCATTAAGTCTTCTCCATATCTCTATTATATCTAGGTTTTCTAAGATTCTGCTCATTTCATTGACTTCTTTCTATTTATTTTATTGTTAGGTTAATCTAGTTCTGAGGGAGGAAGTTGACATACCCCACTTGTATAGTTTTTTGTCTATTTTCTCCTATAATTCCTTTATTTTTTTCTCTTTAAGAGTTTGGGTGCTAAGCCATTTGTTTCATAGATGGTTAATATTGATATTACTTCATTGTCTATGGTGACTTTTCATTTCTCTGATTATTCCTTTTAATTAGGTTTGTTTTTTGCTTTGGTTTCTCTGGGATGTGATTGTTATGCCTGCCTTTTTTACTTGAGCTTAAGTATAGTAGATTCTGTTCTAGTCCTTTACTTTAATTCTCTGTATGTCCCCATTTCAAGTCTTTTTTGTAAGCCACATATTGTTGGATTCTAATGCACTCTGCTATCTACTTCCTTCTTATAACTTACCTCATTCATATTCACAGTTATGATTATTGACTGTATATTTCCCTCCTTTAAAGTTTGTTTTGCTTCTGACCATTATCTTCCATTCTAATTTTGTCACCCTCTTCTTTGTCTTATCACTTTCCCTTTCTACTTCCCTGTTGAATAAGATAGATTTCTATTAAAGATTGACTATATAGATATATTTTCCCTTTTTAAACCAATTTAGAAGTGAGCAAGATTCAAGCATTGCCAGTTATATCCTCCACCATTTTCCTCTCCACTGTAAAAGCTCTTCCTTTCACATCTTTTATGTGAGATAATTTTCCTCATTCTGCCTCTCCTTTCCCCTCCTCCCAGTTCATCCATCTTTCAAAGGTATTCATTTTTTATATCATCCCAACATAATTAGCTCACTCTCAAACCTTCGTCCTATGAATAATCCTTCTAAATACCCCAATAATTATAAAGTTCTTATTAAGTTATAAGTATCATTTTCCCATATGAAAATGTAAACAGTTTAACCATATCAAGTCCCTTATGATTTCTCTTTCATGTTTACCTTTCTATGTTTCTCTTGAATTTTCTATTTGAAAGTCTAATTTTCCATTCAGCTCTGATCTTTTCATCAAGAATGCTTGAAGATTCTCTATTTCATTAAATATGCATCTTTCCCTTGAAGGATTATGTTCAGTTTTGCTGGATAATTTAATCTTAGTTGTAGTCCTAGTTCCTTTGCCTTCCAAAATATCACATTCCAAGCCCTTCGCTTCTTTAATGTGATAACTGCAGGATCTTGTGTGATCCTTATTGTGACTCCATGGTATTTGAATTGTTGTTTTTTTCTGGTTGCTTGAAATGTTTTTTTCTTTAACCTTGGAGCTCTGGAATTTGGTTACAATATTCCTTGGAGTTTTCTTTTGACAGTTTATTTCAGGTGTTAATTGGTAGATTTTTTTCAATTTTTATTTTACCCTCTGGGTCTAAAATCTTGGAGTTTTCCTTTATAATTTTTTGAAATATGAAGTCTCTTTGATCTTTTTTAGATAATCCAATAATTCCTAAATTATCTTTCCTTGATGAATTTTATAGGATAGTTTGGTTTCTTCTGAAATATTTTACATTTTGTTCTATTTGATTTTATTCTTTTGACTGCTTTATTCTTTTCTGATGTTTCATAAAGTCATTATCCAGTTCTAATTTTTAGGGAATTGTTTCCTTTTTTTTGCTGAGGCAATTGGGGTCAAGTGGCTTGCCCAGGGTCACATGGCTAGGAAGTGTTAAGTGTCTGAGACCACATTTGAACTTAGATCCTCCTGACTTCAGGGCTGGTGCTCTATCCACTGTGCTACCTAGCTACCCCAGGAATTGTTTTCTTTAATGAGTTTTTGTATTTCTTTTTCCATTCAGCCAATTCTGCTTTTTAAAAAATTATTTTCATCAGTGATTTTTTTGTTCCTCTTTTTCCATTATGCCAACTGTGCTTTTAAAGGGTTTTATTTTCTTTGATATTTGTTGTGCCTCTTTTACCAAACTACTAATTACCATTTTATAATTTTCTTCCTTTGTTTTTGTCTATTTATCTAATTTTTCCTCTGCCACTCTTATTTGATTTTAAAAATCATTTTTAGCTCTTCCAGGAATTCTTGTCAGGCTTGTGTCCAATTCATTTTTTTCCCCTTTAATACTTTGCTCATACCTCTTTGGACTTCATTGTCTTCTGAGTTTGTGTCTTCATCTTTTCTGTCATCATATTAGCATTTGTGGTCATGTTATTTTTTGTGGTTGTTGTTTGCTTATATTTTCACCCTATTTCTTGATTTGGAACTTTATGTCAATGTTGCTCTCTATTCCTGGCTGGGAGGTTGGGAAAAGGCCCTATGTCAAGCTTCAGACTTTTTCAAACTGCTATTTTTAAAGCTAGTCTGAGGATTTGGGATTTTTTGGTGCTTCTAAGGTGGTTTAAGAACTCCTAAAGCTGTTTCTGACTTTACCACCTAGTCTCACCACTGGTGTTTCATCCTTGTGGCCTGCAGGCCAGCCTTTTCCCCTGTATCACAGTTCTTTCTTTCAGACCTCCTATATTGTCATGGGTTGGAAGAATGTATCATTCTGACATTTTATTGGCCCTGCCATTCTGAAATTCAATTAAAGATATTATTTTAAAGTTGTCTGGAGGGATGTGTTGGGGGAGCTTAGCTTTCTCTACTCCACCATTTTGGCTCTGCCCCTAGAAGTGCAAGTACATTTTCAAATTTAACAAAGAACACAAGACACAGGATACTATCTAGTGAAGACAGTAGAATCAAGTGATTATATAACCATGGGCAAGTAAGGTAACATCTTAATGCCCATATGCACTGGTAAAGAGAGTTTCCTTGTGTCCAGCTGAAGGAAGGGAATGATCCTACAGACCAATGCAGTCACAAGTCTAATACTCTAAAATACAGAACAACAGCAACAATAACAACTGAAGCCACTATGCTAGTACCTGGGATAGTAAAAGAGAAAGGGAAATAGTCTCTATTCTCAAGAAATATATTAAGCAGTTACACAAAAATACAGGTAAATAAACTCAAGTTATTTTGAGGGGGGAATGTGTATTAATGGGAGGCAATCATCAAAGACTTTACAGTAGGAAATTAAGATTTGAAGGAAGGCAAGGAATCTGGGAAATAGACAAAGAACTGTTTTCTGAGGTAGAACATCATCCTGAAAACATGGAGGCAGAAGATAGAATATTAAGGGTGGAATAACCCAATTAGCCAGGAATATATAAATGACAGAAAAGGGACTGGTTATATAAAAGAAAGCTGAAAAGAAAGATTGGAGCCGGAATGCAGAGGGTTGTAAATGTCATCGTGATGATGTGGTGGTTGTTGTTTTGTTTTAACTAGAGACCAAAAAGAGATACTGCAAGTTTTTTAAAGGATTTAGCCGAGTCTTCCAGTTGGATTCTGGTCCCTCATCCCTGTGCTGTCATTCTGTGGCTTTAAGGCCGTGCAACAGCCAGCACCTAACCTCAGTAATCCTACCACCTGTCTAGACTAGGCTGAAGGCCCCAACTTTTACCCCTTCTCCTCCCTTCCTGTTTTACCTCCACTGTTAGTCACCAGTGGTCTTATCCTCCAACCACAACCTGGCAGTCCTTGTAGCAGCTCCACAACATTGGCCATGGCAATGATGATGTCTTTGCAATGACTTTTGTAAATCACTGACCTCAACTAAGTCACTCACCACCAATCAGACTGAAAATTCCATGATATTTCTCAAGTAACTCTAGCCCTGCAATTTTCCCAATTTCGTGGAAGTACTAGATCTGCAATAAACTTTCTTAACTTGATCTGATTGGAAATCCCAATTGAGACCAAAGAAGGACACTAATCATGACCAGATATTACATGGACTTTTCTAGCTCTTGCTTTCCAGTCCTCCCCTCCTGACAATTGTAGCTAACATTTATGTAGGGCTTACTGTGCCATGCACTGTTCTAAGGCACTTTACAACTATTATCACATTTAATCCTCACAAATTCTGTGAGGAAGATGCTATTATTATCCCCATTTTACAGATGAGGAAACTGAGGCAAACAGAGGTTAAGTGACTTGCCCAGAGTCACACAGCTAATAAGTGTCTGAGACTAGATTTGACTCCAGGCCTGGCACTTTATCCGCTGTGTTACTTAGGTGTGGAAGAGGTTATAGGGGAGGGCAGGCCCTCTTCTATTGTAATATGCCTGATCCTTCCCCTATTTAACCCAATAAGAAGATGCACCTCATCATCAAGAAATGACTGTAGGATTTCTTCTTCAAGTTAGACTATCTTGGTTATCTTTTTCAGACTTTTACATCCCATAATGCTATGGTGATTCAGTTAAACTTCTTACAAATGAAACAATATAAAAAGGAGAACATTTCCACTAATGAAATCATATAAAAAGAAGATATGGACACTTTTGTTAGGGTAAAAATAGGTATGTAAAAAGATGATGGCCTTGCCAATATCAACAATCCCCCCACAAAAAAAGCATAGGTGAAAGGGATTATTATATTGTTGTTGTTATAACAATAATGAGTCTAGAGAGTACGATGACTTCATGCAAATCTCTAATGATAAAATTTCAGATCCTGAAATGCCTTGAGAAGCTATTTTAAGGCAAAAAGACCTTCTCATTTCTCAGTAATTCATATCACAATTACTTTACCTCCTTTTAAAACTAGTCCTGGTCCTGACTCCTACAGAGGCAATATAGAGAACCCTAGATAGAGTCAAAGGTTGTAGATTCACATTCCTGCCTCTGCTAATTAGTGGACTCAGTCTCCTTCTCTGTGTGCTAGAGTGAGACTAGGTGAACTCTGAGTTTTCTAACTCTAAGTCTTAGGTTTGTGTTCATCTCATGCTGGAATCAAACCAGGAACCATCAGGATAATTTGGTGTTTGTGCTATGAAGAGTTGGGGCAGTGCAGCAGTTTCAGACATATGTGTGTGCAGGGGTAAGGATGGGGGGGGGGGGTCTCACCCTCCCTCTGGGAGGGCACATGCCAAGGCGTATAAAGAGTTTTAGTGGAATTTATCATAATCACCATGGGCATCAGCTCTGTTTGAATGAAAGAATAAGTGACAGGATCCATGCCAGGCTGTATTACCGAAGATTGTTAGAGTTTTTATTTCTGATTTTCATGAATTATATATCTCAAGGACTTGAGGGGCTTGGAAGAATTTCCCATCATCATTTTCTCAATGTCTAGATGAGGAAAAATGAGGTGATTCTTTTGAGGTTTTGGTTCCTTCTTTTTTCCCCCTCTTCCTCCTCCTTCTCCTCTTCCTTCTCCTCTTCCTCTTCCTTCTTTTTCCTCCTCTTCTTTCTTCTTCCTCCTCATCTTCTTGTTTTTTCTTCTTCCTTCTTTTTATTCTTATTTTTCTTTTTTTTCTTCTTCCCCTCCTCCTCTCCTCTCCTCTCCTTTCCTTTCCTCTTCTCTCTCTCTCTTTCTCTCTCTCTCTCTCTCTCTCTCTCTCTCTCTTTCACACACACACACACACGCACACACACACACACACACACACACAGAGAGAGAGAGAGAGAGAGAGAGAGAGGCATGGAAAGCACTCTCCTGACCCTAAACAAAATTGCTTCCTTGGAAAGCAGTAGTTTGCTTTTGAGGGACCCTTGTCATCTAACCAGAAAAAGATTTCATCAAACCCACGGAGGAAATGGTGATGTTTCTTTCTTCATAGGATTCAGGAATAATTGCAAGAAGAAAAATACACACAATATTCTTACCTTTTTCTCTCTTACTCTTTGACATGGATCGGGAGTGAAATCTAAGGAGAGAAGTAAAAAAATATTGAATGAGGTGAGTGGACAGAAGGAGAAGAGGACTATCATAATTGGAGACCTAGAAAAATTCCTTCTCTATATGTAAGAAGTTTAAGTGAATCACCATGGCATTATGGGATGTCCAAGTCTGAAGAGGAAGACAAGAAAAAATAATATTATGAATATAATTAATTTTAATACTTTAATCCTTGAAAGTTCAACTTAAATGCTCTCTTCAAATTTCTCTTGCTCCCATAACTACTTTCTCCCTCACACTTTTACTTTGTTTTGTAATTCTAAAGTCCTTATTATGTGATATTGCTCATTTCAATGCCTTGTACATACTTAAGTGCTTAATAAATAAATATAGCAGTCTCTGTTCCTATTATACTGGATTGTAAACTGCATCAAAATAAGGACCTTGCCTTATCTCAACTTTGTGCTCCTACCTATCCCCATGAACTAGCATAATGTTCCTCAAGCAGTAGATATACTTAATCAATGTTCACTGAATTGTTGTTTGTTTTTCATTTTCAGAGTGAACCAATGACATCATGGGTTAAACTGATTTTAAGTGAAGCAGAGTAACATATTCTCTCTTCCAGTCATCCAGGTCCAGTGGCAAGACAAAAATCAGGATGATTGGAGATGACCTAAGATGACAAATTGTTCTCATCCTCCCATATCACCAGGGGAAGACTTCATATACTTTGGAGTATGCTTCTGATTTTCATGAATTTATATCTCAAGCATTTGAGAGGCTTGGAAAAATTTCCCATCATTGTTTTCTCAATGTGGCTTATTGAGGAAAAATGAGGTGATACTCCTGAGGTTTTGGTTCCTTGGCTTTCTCTCACTCACTTACAGGTTTGAGGCCTGTAGGTTACCATCCACCTGGTTTAGCCAGGTAAGATTTGAGCGACAAGTTGACACCAAAGGTGGATGAACGGTCCTGAAAAGCGCTCAGCAAGCCCTCACAGCAGAGATCCTGGTCTTGTACGAATACCTGATACACCCCTTGTAGAATTAAAGTATTTCTAAAGAGTGGCAGCACAGCAAAACTGACATTACTAAAGCTCTAACACTTACTGGCCATGTGAACCTGAGCAAATCACTTAACCTCTTAGTGACCTCAGATAACTCTCTATAAGTAGCACAAAGGTGGGGAAGAACATTAGTAGATGGAATTTTTTCACCAGAAATTCTTTGTAATAATGAAATTACATGTTTAATTCTTTCTTTAAAAAAAGGCATTGCAAAAATAATACCATTCAACCAGGACTGTTAGAGATGTTGTTATTACTATATGGCTGTGAATCATAGAGCATTAAGGCTTCCAAAGAATTAAAATTGACCATTCCTTAGAAGTCAGCAGAGAGGAATGATGACTGTGAAAAAGCTGCAATACTAACAAATAAGAACTACAAATAATGAGACAACGATCATAGATCCTAAAGGCAGGTAGATGTGCTACAATGGATAAAGCACTGGACCTAAAGTCAGGAAGTCCTGACTTCATATTTGACCCCAGAGAGTTACTAGCTATGTGACAGTCACTTAACTTCTGCCTGCCTCAGTTTCCTCATCTGTAAAATGGGCATATTAGTAACACCTACCTCCTAGGGTTGTCTTGTTAGAAGCAAATGAGATGATAATTGTTGAAACTGCTATCACACTGCTAACACATAAAAAGTACTATATAGGACTTGTGATGGAGAAAGCCATCTGCACTCAGAGAGAGGACTGTATGGACTGAATGTGGATCACAAAATAGTTATTTTCACTTTTTTGTTATTGTTTGCTTGCTTTTTATTTTCTTTCTCATTTTTTTTCTTTTTTGATCTGATTTTTCTTGTGCAGCATAATAATTGTGGAAATATGTGTAGAAGAATTGCACATGTTTAATATGTATTGATCACTCACTATTTAAGGGACGGGGTAAGGGAAAGGAGAGAGAAAAAATTTGGAACACAAGGTTTTTCAAGGGTGAATGTTGAAAAGTATGCATATATTTTGAAAATAAAAAGCTTTATTAAAAATAAATGAAAGTTGTTTAAAGTAAAAATGGCTATAAAATATTAATTATCAATGTTATTACAAGTATTATTAACCTAGAACTGGAAGAAATGTATGATCAGAAAAAGAAGATAGATGTGTGATCATATGACAAGAGTAAGCCTGTAGCTCTAGCTGGAGTCAGATAGAACCAACTTATAAAAACTAGTTGTTAAATTTTCAAGAAAATTATCTAGCTGTACCGTGGAAATTTGCAAATGTTACAAATCAGGGATTCATTTATTGTTTTATTAATTGTCCAGACTTAAGAAAGTGACAGGAAAAATGTTTATAATTCAGATTAAGCTTAAAAGTGTGTTATGAATATATTTTGTTAAGTATTTATTGGTACATTAGGTAAACCTCTCATGTCAAATTTATATGACAATGCAGAGAAGAGTCCCTAAGAAGTCATGGACAAGTTTCGATCTATATTGCTGGTGGAAATGTCCTCATTAATAATGTCACAGATCTATTTCAGGATTTGAATAATTTCTTACATTTGTGTAAATCTTTATCCTTTTGAGTTCTTTCTCATGCATTTTCTTTTTCAACACCCCAAGGAGTGGGAAAGAAGAGGGAAATTCAAAATAAGTACCTTTATTCCCAATTTACAGATGATGAAACTGAGACCCAGAGAGTCAAACTAATTTACCTAAGACCAAAGCTAGGACTAAAACCAAGTATAATTTTTTTTTCCCTAAAGCCTGCCTTGACAATAATTGCTAACATTGATTTCCCACCCCCTTCCCGGGAGCCAAATAACACTTGTGATCTACATTATGCATCTTTTGTGCTCAATCTCTTTTTTCCCTTGTATTGTTGGTTGATTACATGGATGTGTTCAGAGATAAATGATTTAACCATCTTGGGCCTCAGTTAAATGGAAATAACCCTATCTGCAAAAGGCAGAGGACTGGTCTAGGTGAGTAATCAACACACATTTATTAAGCACTTATTATGTGCCTGGCACTGTACTAAAGATTGTGAATTCAAATACAAAAATGAGACAGTTGCTGCCTTCATGGAGCTTTTTTCTTGTGGGAGGGGGGAGAAGAGGGTAATCAAGGACTAAAACAATTAAGAACCTTACATTTTACCAATATCTGGAGGATCCTTAGAACTCTGATTCCCTTATCTCAACAGAGCCTAAATCTCCTGACTTCTAGCTCAATGTCCCATGCATTATAGCAAACCATATCATTAAGTCTTTTTGGTGCTAATGGAATAAAACCCACTAGAATAGGAATACTTCTTACTCTGACTGCCGATCCTGGAGAATACTCTTTAAATCATTCTGATCTTTTTCCTGAAATCATTTAGGACAGTTGAATAATTAGTCCATTTCATCTTTAAACATTCTTTTTTGACTCCCCCTTGTTTTGTGTGTGCTACAGAGCTACAGGAAGCAATGGCTTAAAAAAAAAAAAAAACATGAAGTCCTAAATCATAAACCTTGAGGATATTTAGTGAGTGCTGAGAGTCATCCTATAAAGCAGTTTAGTTGTGTGTGCTCAAAACTCACTGTCTGTTTCAAAGAAGCAGCAAGACTAATGTCCCCTTCATTCCACAACCAGCCAGGCAATCTCCCACTCGCCCAAGAGCAGTAAAAGGAGAGGGGATGAAGTCATCTTTTATAGGCTGCTGTAGACAGGAATAAAATGAAAAGGATGACAAATGTGGGTCAAGAATAGTCGGAACTCACGAAGGGCCTAAAACCAATCAAAATGATTTCTTCCATGATGGAAATTCAATGCACACAAATGCATTATGCATCCAGTGCTCACCCACTTCTGCGCTCCACCACCATGCTGGGCAAGCATTGGGTACTTTTTGAAGTATAGACAGTAGCTTCTGAATTTCCACTTGTTTAGCATGTACTAAAGAACACATGCAAGAGTACTACACAAAATTATATATTTTTTTGTCCTGGGAGGGAAAAACAAAGATCTAAACAAGCTTTGGGAAAGTTACACAGGAGCCTAAAGGAGAATTTCTAAGTAACAAAGGCATAGGAAATGGCAGGGGCAAAGGGAGGAAAGAAGGGAGGGTGTTCCTTTAATTTGTGGGTACATAGGCTGAGATGTTCTCTTTTTAAGTAAAAGCTTTGTGTTAGGCTTACGAGGAAAGGGAACATGGTAACCTGAATGCTTGAGGGCTAAAGGAAACTACAGAAACTGTATAACAGGCAGACTGAGCATAGAAAGTCTTCAACACAGACATGTTGGCAGAAATCAGGAGAGTTTTCAGATCTGTCTCTTTGTAGCTGCGTTTGTTATTCTGTGAAGCTCTCACTATCTCTCTTCCCCACCCCAAATGCCCTCTCTACAACAAAACCTCTTTGTACCTAAATCTGAAACACAAATTCTGCTTCTCTGGACTAGCATACACAGAGACTTTCTTGGTCATTCAGAGTTGAATGGATACCTCCCCAACTCACATTCTTCTGTCAGCTCAGAAAGTATAGAACACATAGGCTAGGACCATAAAGTTAGAATGGATCTTTGTATAAGTGTTTCTTCTATGAAGTACATTATATACATTCCTAAGGTTCCAAATAAAAGCCCAGGGAATTCATTGAAGAGAAATGCTTATCCTCCATGTTTCAGTCATGTCTTATTCTACATGTCCCCATTTTGGGATTTTCTTGGCAAAGTTACTGGAGTGATTTAACATTTCCTTCTCCAGTTCATTTTATGAATAAGAAACCTAGGAAAAGAAAGTTACTTGCCTAGATAGTAAATGTCTGAGACCAGCTTTGAATTCATGAAGATGTCCTCCTTACGGCAAGCCCAATGCTCTATCCATTGTGCTACTTACCCAAAATTACTGGAATCACAAATGGAATAATTGTGGTTAGGGCAAGTAGAACAAAACATCCATTGAAGGCAGGCTGAGAAAGAGCTTATTTGGGATGTAACTTCTAAGGGAAAATAACACCTGGAGCTTTTCATTTTAACAAAATACTTTTGTGAATTAGGTGCTAGATTCAATTAGTTCTGTTAGCTCAAGGATTTTAAGTATAGTCAATGCCTCCCCAGTGTTGATGCCCTAAGAAAAGTCCTAGTCACCATACCCTTGTTACAACTCTGGCTATTATACACCCACAGAATCACAAAAGTTATAGCAGGGTGGGGGAGAATTTCAGAGGTCATGCAGCCCTTCCTATGCATAAAAATATGCTTGATGATGCATTAGCAATAGAAAATTTGCTTCCTCTAGAGGCAAAGCATTCCACTTTAAGACATGTCAAACTTCAGAAGTTGTTAGGGCTTTTTTTCCTTACATCAAGGCTAATTAATTCTGTTCTCTGAAATAAGCCTAATCCCTCTTCTTCATATTAATTCTTCAAATTCTTAAAGATATCTATTATATCTTTACTATGTCTTCTCTTCTCCAGACTAAACTGTCCCAGTTCTTTCAACAGGTTCTCATATAACATGATATCCGGACAATTCATCATCCTGCTCACCCCTCTTTGAATATAATTAAGTTTGTCAATATCCTTCCTCAAATGTGGTTCCTAAACCTCAAAATAATGTTTTCATTAGATTTTACCAGGACAAGAGTATAATGGGAATATCATCTTCATCTTTCATGCAGCCTAAAATCACTTTTAACTTTTTGGCTGTCATTTCCCTCTATTGACATATTAATTTTGCAGTTGTCCACTAAAATCTTCAGGTTTTTTCACACAAAAATTACTTGTATATGCTTTCCTCACCATGAGTTTGTGCAATTGATTTTTTTGTATTCAAGTGTACAACTTTTGATTTATTCCCTCCTAAATTCCATTTTGTCAAATTCTGTCCATCATTCCAATCTGTAAAGATCTTTTGGGTTCTTGATCCTCCCTGCCATCCAATGTAATAAACATCCTTCTGAGTTAAGGCATTGAACTGTGTGAGAAGCTCTACAAACAAGTGCAGATCAGTGAAGAAGCAAGTCCTGAAGTGGTAAGAAGGCAAATGCAGAAATAAGTGTCTGAAATTCGATAAACCAATAGAGGAAAGACTAGAAAGTAAAGGTATTTAGCCAGAAAGTAGATTTTCCCCTTCTTTCTTCCTCAGAAAAAACATTGATGTATTTTGCTTTTCCATTTCATTTATTTCTGAATACATTCCTCCACTTCTTTCCCCAGTAAACTACTCCTTATAAGAATTTAAAAATTGAAAAGGGGGGAGGAAAATACCAAAACCATTCAACACATTAACTAAGTCTGATAGTCTATGCAACATTCTATAACTGAGATCCCTCTACCTCTGCAAAAAAAGAGTAAAAAGGGTGTATATTTTTTCAGTTTTTAGGGACCAAGCTTGATTGCATAAATTCAGTTTTGTTTTATAGTTGGTTTTTCCCCCACTTATTTTGTTGTAGTCATTGTAGAGACAAGTTAACTGTTTCAGTTAACTTTATTCTGAACCAGATTATTTCAATCTTCCCATGCTTCTCTGGACTCTTCATATTTATCATTTTACTGCATCATAATAGCCTATTATCTTCTTGATAATACAACTACAACTTGTTGTTTAGCCATTCCCTAATTAACAAGTGCCTACTTGTTTTACTATTCTTTGTGCTATCACAAAATGTATTGCTCTGCATATCCCAATGCATATAGGACTTTTCTGAACTTGGATTATATGCCTAGTAATGAGATATTTCATGGGCATTTGATTACTTTTTTATTGTAATTCCAAATTGTTTTCCATAACCATTTTCCATAATTTATTAACAGGTTCACCAACAATATTTTGTTTTGTTATCTTTTTCCATAGACCCAACAATTTTGACAATATCCTTCTTTATTCATCTTTTTTAATTTCCAAAGTATGAGGTAATTGTTTTGATTTGTATCTCATAATATAGTTGACTTGGAGCAATTTTCTCATATGTGTGTTAATAATTTGCAGATCTTCCCCCTAGATATTCAACTTTGACAACTCTACTCAATAAAGTCTGATATTTCTATATTATTTCTAGTACCAAATAACATTTCTTCTATTTAGCTTTTAAAGACTTTCAACATCTTACCCAAACACACCTCTTAAATCTAATTATACATTTTCCCCCTTCCCATATGATACAATCTAGTCAAACTAGACTTCTTGCTGTTTTTCACATACGACACTCTCCATCATCAATCTTCTCCCTTTGCACTGGCTGTCTTTCATGTTTGGAATGCACTCCCAGCTTACCTTCACCTCTTAAAACCTTTACTTCCTTTAAAATTCTGTTCAAAGGCCACCTTGTCATGAAACATTTCCTGATTGTCCCCAGCTGCTAGTGTCCTCTTCCAGAAAATTTTTTCTATATTTTACTTTCTACACATCTACATAAAATGTATTTCTACATAATTTCTATGAGTACAGTTAAGTACATGTTTCTCCTCTGATAGAATATAAAATTGCTTGAGGGGAAGAACTGCTGTCTATAAAGACTCACTAGCAAATTAATCAGTATTATCATGTTTATTTTATTTGGTTCATCTCAACCATAAGTAATAAATATCTTTATAATCTGTTGTAATCTATTTTTTAACAAGTGTTTTAATAGTATATATATATATATATATATACATATATATATATATATATATATTTGTGTGTGTGTGTTGTGTGTGTGTATTGGTAGATTGACTTAGATGTTTTAGGCATGCTTTAGTGGTTTTGAAAGGGATTTGCCTTTCTATTATTTCCTCTTGAATTTTGTTATAGTTATTAGAAATTCTGTGGATTTAATTTTGTGAATTTATTTTGTATAGTGCTATTTAACTGAGGCCATTGTCTCACTAGCCTTTTTAACGATTCCCTGTGGTTTTCTAAATAAATCATTATTTATCCACAAATAGGAATTTTTTTTCCTTTTCTTTGCCAATGTGTATGTCTTAATATTGTTTTCTTTTCTTACTACTAGCATTAGAATTTCTAGAACTATATGATAGCATAGACACCTGAGACAAAAAAAAAATTAAAAACAAAATTGAATGAAGTCATTTAAGTATAATTGGACTGCCTGAAAGCCTGAACAACAACAAAATTCTGGAAATCATAATTCAAGAAACCATGAAAGAAATCTACCTGGACCTATTAAATCCAGAGAGCAAAGCGAAAATTAAAAGAACGTACTAATTAAGGACTTTTAGTGAAATCAAGAGTTCTTCAGAACTCCTGATGAAAAGACCAGAGTTAAGTAGAAACTGCAAAATATAAGCATCAAAAGAAACAGAAAAAGGTAAATATGAATAACTCAGAAGGAATTAAACGAGAGTAAAGTTCTAATAGAGGGAGATGGGGAAGAAGGCAAGCCATTGTCTCAAAGGCAGATCTGTTAGAAAGAAGAAAAACAACCAGTCTTATTTGTCCTACATACTAAGCTCATCACATCTCCATCTTCTTGAAAGTATAAAGGGAGAAATTTGGGTTTTCCACCCTATATTAACTAATGTAATCTACTAAGAGTCCACATTTGAACTCAGGTCCCTCTGTCCAGGGTTAGTGCTCTATTCATTGCCCCACTTAGCGGTTCCAACTGAAAATCTCCAGAGCTGTTATGATGACATTGTTGTATTCCCATTAAACTATATGCCAATGCCATGCCAGGAAACTCAATCACTTCCATTTGAATTGTCTTAGGAAGATTTTGAAGATCACCTGGCAGGATAAGTGCCAGATACTGAGGTCCTTTCTCAACCTAAATTGCCAAGCATTTCAATTCTACTGCAGAGAATCTCACTCTGATGGGCTGGCCAACGCCAAACTTGTTTACAGAGAACTCATGCAAGGCAAGGGCTCACACAAGTCAGAAGAAGAGATAGAAGGACACTCCTCTCAAAAACTTTGGAAATGATTGCGTACGTGAGAGACACTGGCAAAGAACCACTCGGTAGGGTGTACCTGTGTCAAAGAAGGTGAGGTGCTTTATGAACAAAGCAGAAGTGCATTTAGAGACATCTTCACCCTAAATTCACTTATGAATTATTTGTGCCTGACTTATGGAAAAGTATTGTGAGCCTGTATTGGTCTGATCAATCGCATTCAAAAACAGTATAACTTGTCTCCAACACTGAGATCTTATTCTTGTCCTCTTCAAGAACAAAAGACAGCAACCAACCACCAACTGATATAATTTCATAATGTACTTACAGGTAGTGAAGTGGTAATACATTAACAAAGCATCCTGTTATCCCTTTATAAGGTAAAAAAAAATACACTTCTCTAGTTGTCAAAAATATTATATAATAACCACAAAATAAACCTTTGCAGAACTTTAAGTAATTAAACTCTAAAGACTTTTTTTGTGGAACAAGATAGAAGTTTTTCTCCTAACCTCTTTCCCCATTGACCGTATTATTTAGCATCAGAGCTACATGTACAGAAAGAGATATTTCATCTAGAAACTGTAGCATCAATTTGAGAGTCTGAGGAAAGATTGAGGGAGATATACTTTCCAGACAGACACAGATAAAAAGAAACAGTCAAAGAAGCTTCTACAAGGAGCATAACCTTTGACAACAACAAAAAAGAGCTGGCTCTGGACAAAAGAAAGAGCTAGTCATAAAAATAAAGAGTTGAGATACTTGAAAACTCCAGTACGAAAGAAAGGACTTCAAGGCTTTGCAGCACTTCAGGAGTGAGTAGCCTCAACCATGTGTTTCCCATATGTGTTTCTCACTACCATTTGTACTCTATTAGTGTCTACTCTGTAGGAATTTTGTGTATATTTGTGGGACAGTGTTTTCTAGGTTTCAGGGGGTTGAAAGATGTTTTGTAATTATTGTTATTATTTATGCCATCCTAGTAAAGTGCCTTTGCTAAGAGCAAGTGGTTTAATTGATTTATTATAAGGGATATTATACTGAGGGAGATGGTTTGTGGACTCTAGTCCACATAGAAATGGATAACTACAGGGAATGCTCTAGAGCAACTGCCCTTTGGAAATAAAATTTGCAAATTGAAAGTACCAAGTTGGGGTAGAAACCCAAAAGAAGTATTGCACTTAGCTTGTTTCAGAGTACATACTAAAACCTTTTCCCTACAATTATACACATTACAGCCCAAGCTAGTACCCATCCTATGCAACTCTTGTTCATGTTCTCCCATAAATTCACCATTAGTTCACCACTCAGCATCCTGGAGAACTATTCTCAAGTTCTCCTGACAACCAAAAAATGCCAATGAATACTTAGTTTGTCCATTAGTTATTATCCCTCACTCTTGCCAGATGACCAGCCCATCTGCTTTTTCAATCATAGATTTCTTTGATGATCTTTTACATCACTTCTCTGTCATAATAATTTGTTTGTAATGTTTGTAATGTCTACTCTGTTCACTTCCACTGTGCTTTGGCTAATCCCAAATTCATATCTTCAAGTCTTTCCTTACTCAAAATTTCTCCTTATTACCAATTGAATACTGGTATAAAAAAAATAAGTCTTAGTTTTAGAGAAGTGCATGGAGTCATTAAAATAACTTTAATTTCTCTAGTATAATCTAGCCTACTCTTTTGTTTATTTCTTTATCTTCCTTTTGTAGTGTGTAAGCTGGATGGGTACATAGATAGATAGATAGACAGTCTGATAGATACACATACAAAGAAGCATTATAGGTTGTCTATTATACCTTTCTTTAGACATTAGATTCAACTGTATGGATTTTCTAGTGTCAGGAGGCCAAAATCTTTTTTTTTTTATTTAATAGCCTTTTATTTACAGGTTATATGTATGGGTAACTTTACAGCATTAACAATTGCCAAACCTCTTGTTCCAATTTTTCACCTCTTACTCCCCAACCCCTCCCCCAGATGACAGGATGACCAGTAGATGTTAAATATATTAAAATATAAATTAGATACACAATAAGTATACATGACCATACCGTTATTTTGCTGTACAAAAAGAATCAGACTCTGAAATATTGTACAATTAGCTTGTGAAGGAAATCAAAAATGCAGGTGGGCATAAATATAGGGATTGGGAATTCAATGTAATGGTTTTTAGTCATCTCCCAGAGTTCTTTCTCTGTGCGTAGCTGGTTCAGTTCATTACTACTCCATTGGAACTGATTTGGTTTTTCTCATTGCTGAGGATGGCCAGGTCCATCAGAACTGGTCATCATATAGTATTGTTGTTGAAGTATATAATGATCTCCTGGTCCTGCTCATTTCACTCAGCGTCAGTTCGTGTAGGTCTCTCCAGGCCTTTCTGAAATTATCCTGTTGGTCATTTCTTACAGAACAATAATATTCCATAATATTCATATACCACAATTTATTCAGCCATTCTCCAACTGATGGGCATCCACTCAGTTTCCAGTTTCTAGCCACTACAAAGAGGGCTGCCACAAACATTCATGCACATACAGGTCCCTTTCCCTTCTTTATGATCTCTTTGGGATATAAGCCCAGTAGTAACACTGCTGGATCAAAGGGTATGCACAGTTTGATAACTTTTTGAGCATAGTTCCAAACTACATTCCAGAATGGTTGGATTCGTTCACAACTCCACCAACAATGCATCAATGTCCCAGTTTTCCCACATCCCCTCCAACAATCATCATTATTTTTTCCTGTCATCTTAGCCCATCTGACAGGTGTGTAGTAGTATCTTAGAGTTGTCTTAATTTGCATTTCTCTGATTAATAATGACTTGGAGCATCTTTTCATATGACTAGAAATAGTTTCAATTTCTTCATCTGAGAATTGTCTGTTCATATCCTTTGACCATTTTTCAATTGGAGAATGGCTTGATTTTTTATAAATTAGAGTTAATTCTCTATATATTTTGGAAATGAAGGAGGCCAAAATCTTTAAAGTGAATATAAATATCATTTAAGTTGCTAAGCAATATTCCTGGATTTCATGCAATCAACACAATATCATCAATAGATAGAAGACATAAAAGAAATCCCTTCTCAACCTGGACTCTATACTGGATTTCCTCTTTTTAAGTGTGGTGAAAACTTTTGGTGATCATTTATCTCCTTGTTTATCATCTTTTTGCTCTTAAAGATCTGAGGGCTATTGAATATATAAAGGAATTTTTAATTTAAATTTTGATTTATGATTGGGTGACATTTTTCTGGAAGACATTCTTTAAGATAATGTTTTGCTTTACAACGGGACAGGACCTTAAAATCACATAATTTAATCCTTTTATTTTATAGAGGAAGAAATAGAGGTCCAAATTATAAAAACAACTAAGAAGAAATAGAATGAGGATTTGCACATGTCTTATGACTCCAAATCCAGGGCTTTTTCCACTTTACCAGAGGCACATTTTAGTGATAGAAATCACTACCTTTTCATTGTTACTTGTAATACTACTTTTTAATTTCTTTCAATTTTGTCTATTTATTTATATTTTAATGTTCAGTTCCAGCACCAGTCCCACTCATTAAGAATCAATATGATATCCATTATATAGGTGAAGTCATGCTGTCAAAAAAAAGAAAGTGAGAAAAAAAGCCTTAATCTTCTTTATTGAACTGAGTTACAAGTTTTTCTCTGAAAATATATGTTTTTTTCACATGAATCCTTTGGAATTATCATGGATCATTATATTGATCAGAGTTGCTAAATCTCAGTTGATGATTATTAGAATATTGTATTATTGAGTACAATATTCTCCTAGTTCTGCTAGTTTCATTTTGTATCACTCCATATAAATCTTCCCAGGTTCTCTATAAACAATTATTTCTAACAACACAATAGTATTTCATCACAACCATATATCAAAGAAGGGGGAGATATGGACCAGCTTACAACTTCATCAATAATGTATTAGTGTACTTATTTTTCTACATTCCCTACAATATTTCTCACTCTAATATTCTGTCATTTCATTCAATTTGATAGGTATGGGGTAATACTCCACAGTTGTTTCAGTTTGAATTTCTCTAATAATCAGTGATTTAGAGATTTTATCATATGGCTATTGATAGCTTTTATTGCCTGTTCATATCTCTTGGCTATCAATTGGAAAATGGCTCTAATTTTTATAAATTTGACTCTGTTCTTTATATATTTTAAAAAAAATAAACCTTTAACACTTCAACAATAATACTATATGAGAATCAATTCTGATGGAAGTGGCTATCTTTGGCAGTGAGAGGATCCAAATCAGTTCCAATTGATCAGTGATGAACAGAACCAACTAACCCAGTGAAAAAACACTGGGAAATAAGTGTGGAGCACAACATAGCATTTGCACTCTCTCTGTTGTTGTTTGCTTGCATTTTTGTTTTTCTTCTCAGGTTATTTTTTACCTTCTTTCTAAATCCTATCTTTCTTGTACAACAAGATAACTATATAAATATGGATAAATATATTGTATTTACCTTATACTTTAACATGTTTAACATGTATGGGACTGCCTGCCAACTAGGAGAGGGGTGGAGGGAAGGAGGAGAAAAGTTGGAACAGAAGTTTTTGCAAGGGTCGATGTTGAAAAATTATCCATACATATGTTTTGTTAATAAAAAGCTATAATAATAATAATAAGGTCAGGAATGAACTAAATGGCTTTTGAGACCTATTTCAGTTTCAGTTATAGGCAGGAGAAATATTATAAAGATAAATGTCAAAAGGATTTTCAAAGCTCTCCATATATGTGTGTGTGTATTTGTATTAGATATATAATAGGAACTTAATAAAGTTTCATTTATACATTAAAAAAAAGAAAGAAAAAAGAAACCTTTATCAGAGAAATTTGTCATAAATTTTTCCATTTTTCCTGCTTCCCTTCTATTTTGGCTGCATTGGTTTAATTTGTGTAAAACAATTTAATGTAATATAATAAAATTATCCATTTTATCTCCTATGATCCTTTCTACCTTTTGTTTATCACACATTATTCCCTTATCCATAGATCTGAGAGGTAAAATTTTGCATGTTTTCCTAATTTACTTATGATGTCAACCTTTATGTTTAAATTGTTTATCTATTTTGCCTTTTTCTATGTATATTGTGTGTGATGTGAGTCTATGCCAGACTGCTTTCCTGTTTTTCCAACAACTGTTAGCTAAAACAATGAGTTCCTGCTCAAATAGTTTGGATTTTTTGACATGGCAAAAATTAGGTTACTGTGATCCTTTATAATTGTGATTTTTTAAATTAAGATTAAAATGCAATTACAAATAATTTTTAACCAGCTTTATGTTACCCAGTTAACACATAGTAAATAGATGTTTAATAAATATTTGTAAAGTTGTCTTGAAATGAATTTCTATTATAAATTTTTATTTCAGAATATAAAGTATTGATATTTCTACAGTAAATCTCAGCAATAAGAGATAGTAAGAGAAATTCCATTCAAAATAATGGCTGACAATGTACCTACCAAGACAAACCTAGGAAACAATTGAACACAATTACAAAACATTCACACAAATAAAAGTATTATCTAAATAAATGGGAAAGTATTAATTGCTAATGAGCAGGCTGAGTCAATATAACAAAAAATGACAATTTTAAGTAATTAATTTACTTATTCAGTGCCATACCAATCAAACTAGCAAAATTTATTTTATAGAGCTAGAAAAAATAATAAAATTCATCTGGAAGAACAAAAGATCAAGATAGTCAAGGGAAATTATGGGTGTGGGGGGAGAGAAATGTGAAGAAAGATGACTTAGCTGTATCAGATCTGAAACAATATTATAAAGTGATGATGATCAAAACTATTTGGTACTGGCTAAGAAATAGAGTGGTGGATTAGTGGGACAGATACAAGATACAGTAGTAAATGATCATTGGAATCTAATATTTGATAAACCCCAAAACCCAAGATTTTGGTATAAGAATTTGTTATTTGACAAACACCATTGGGAAAACTGGAAAACAATACATCACAAACTATGTGTAAACTGATCTTTTCTATCATATATCAAGATAAAGTCAAAATGGGTACATGATTTAGACATAAAGCGTGATACCATAAACAAATTAGAAGAGCAAGTCATAGGTTATCTGTTATATCTAGAAAAGGAAAGAATTTATGACCAAAGAAATGATACATAGTCTCACAAGATGTAAAATGAATAAGAATACAAATCATTCTTCAACTGATAAATGGTCAAAAGACATGAACATGTAATTTTCAAATGAAGAAATCAATACTATTTATAGTCATAAGAAAAATTCTCTAAATCATATTAATTACAGGAATGTAAATTAATAGAATTCTCAGGTATCATCTCACATCTATCAGATTGGATAATCTGACAAAGAAGGGGAATGATAAATGTTGGAAGGGGTCACAAAAATTTGGACACCAATGAACTTTTAGTGAAGTTGTGAACAGACTAGGGAGCAATTTGGAACTATGCCCAAAGAGCAACAAAACTGTGCATACCCTTTGATTCAGCAATGATACAGGAGGAGAAGAGAAGGAAGGAGAAGAGTGGAGAGGAGAGGAGAAGAGAAGAAAGAAGAGGAGAGGAGTGGAGAGGAGAGGAGAAGACAGGAGAAGAGAGGAGAGGAGAGGAGAGGGGAGGGGAGGGGAGGGAAAGGGAGGGGAGGGGAGGAGAGGGGAGGAGAGGACAGGGGAGAAGAGGAGAAGTAGAGGGAAAGGGAGAGGGAGAGAGAAAAAAGAAGGATAACAAATAGTCCATGTGTCCATGTCTTCAAGGTACTTGCTTACATTTTATCAAGAGAGACTGCATATGCACATATCATTATACATAAAATAAATGCAGGATTATTGGGGATGGAGACAGGGAGATGGAGTAGTAGCTGAAGTGATGAGGAAAGAACTCATGTAGAAGGTGGTACCTGACCTGAGATTTGAAGGAACCGAGACTCACAAGAACCAAAGGTGCATTTCATCTCTCTGGGACTCAGTTTCCTCATCCATAGAAGGGTGGCTTAGACTAGAAGGTTTCAAGGTCCCTCCCAAGCTCTTAGTCTATGATCTGTGACCCAGGATGTTTGATTCCCAGTCTATGACATCATTTGTCTGCAAGTGTTTTCAAAATCCTTCAGCCTGATTAATCGAAGAGAACAGTGAAGAATACTGATGCCACGTATCCCTGAGCTAAAAAAGTCGTCTCTCCTGTGGCATCTTTTTCAGGTCTTGGGTGTTTTCAGTTCAGACGTACACACAGGGCGGCCCTGAGCCAGTGAGCGGTTGGGAGCAAGCACCCAGATGCAACAGAGTTATATTTTTATCTTCCATTGATCTCCTTGCCCAGAAACCATTATTATACTGGTGTAAAAATGGCAGCCTAAAACTACAGGCACTGCATCATTTGTCCAGTCAACACGTGCCCAGCAGCCGTCTTGAGCCATGAAAGCCTCAAGTACCAAAATAACTTCAATTTGAAAACCATTTAAGACATCTTCAGTCTGGAACTATCCAGGCAGGGGGGAGTCTCACTTTGACATTCCCTGACCTTTTGAACAGAGCTTTTTTTGTCCCATATGCTTAGGAATGGAAACAAGGCGGTCGCTGACGAACACAATTCTGGAGTGCTATTTTGTGACTAACAGGTAAAAATAGGTCTGGGTCTTTTGATACTGAAAGATTTGCCCTTAATGATCTATAACAATGACCCAAGTAAAAGGCAGGGGTAGGTTCCATGTAATAAGTAGAATATTCATAAACAATATTTGATCTTTCTTTAGTATCATTGGATTTAGAGGCAGAAGAAAACACTTTATGGATAACCTAAGCAGAGGTTTTCGAGCAAAGGCATAGGTACCCCCAGGGAGCATGCCAGGGGGTACATAGAATATATGATAAGTATCAATATAATCCTACTGAAATATTCTAAAAGAACTCATGTTAATGGGAAAAAATTGTGAATTACAGACAGGATAATGACAAGGCAGGAGCATAATGGGAAAGGGAGGAGCATTAATAATGCATCTGAAAAATGTGAAAGAGACAGTTGAAGAAACAATTCCTACTGACCCAAACCAAATGAATGAAGTTTAGATACAAAATCCTTTTCATATTGAACTAGAACAAATCAACGATAATGACCCAGTGAAAGATGAGCTAATCTACACAATAACCAGAAATTCTAAATTGGTTTCTAATCAATGGAAGGATATACTTTTCGATATTACCTTGGAAAATTATATCCCATTCTTACTAAGAGTTCTCACAAGATTTTAATTCCATTTATAACGATTTAACTCTGTAAATCAGGATTTTCAGTCCTGTTTTCAGTCAATTTCAAAGCATTAGAAAATATATAAAATATAAAGAAAATAAAAGCATTGAATGACAACAAACAATCAAGGCTCTCAATAATTTATGACTATATTCTGATAAACATTTAAAAACTTTGTCCTGCTAAAAAATGTTATATTCTAAAAATGTTATTTATAAGAAAGTAAACTCTTTTTTGCTTACATGCATATTCATAGAACTCCTTTTTATTTCATTTGAATAGGTGAGTAATGGAAGGTGAAACTGAAAATTAAGGGGTAAAAGAACCCCAAAAGTTTGAAAACCCCAACCTAGTCCAATTCCTTTATATTAAGGGATTGAATAAGGAAACTGAAGCTGAGAGGGATTAAAAGACTGATCGAAGGTCATACACATTCTAAGGAGCATATATGAGATCTGACCTCAGATCTTTTAACTCGAAAGTCAATGTGCTCTTCATATCCCATTGTGTTTTCCTTCCAAGCATGCATAATGCACTCCAAATCCCAATACTTCTTCAGCTACTAATCTAGCCCCAAAGGGAAGGAACATCTGACTATGAGTAAAAAGAAGTTAACAATCATTAAGCACCTACTATGTGACTAGGCTCTCTGTATATGGACCAGAAGACTGTGCCCTGATGCTCTCAGCTTTAAAGAATGTGAAATAGAATTAATGGAACAAAATTGTCTATACAAGGAACAACTGTCTACACAAGGAACAATCAATGAACAATTAACAAAATCGCAGGGAGGAGTTTTTATTGAATGTAATAGTTGTGGGTTTTTTTGTTGTGTTGTTTAATGTAGATGGTAGTGATGGTGGTGGTGGTGGTAGGAATGGGAAAACAACATGGCAGAGAGTGCCATCCTCAAAGACAAGAAGACCTGGATTCAAATTCTTTCTCTGAAATATACTGGCTGAGGGACTTTGTGAAGATTACTTAATTTTTCCAAGCTCTCAGCAACTCTCAAGGATTATAAATTGCAGAGATGCCATTGGGGCATCTACATTATTTAATCATTTAGTCACAGACTTTTATTGAATTTCTACTAGATGCTGTTCACTGTTCATTTCATTTATGAAGAAACTGAGCCTCAGAAAGACTGTGTCTTGCTCTAGGTCACAGAGAGACAAAGTAAAGATTCAAAGCCACAGTTTCACGTTCCAAAAAAAAGCATTCTTTCTGCTATCTCAGGCCCTACCAATGTGGACTTCCCCATCAATTTCCTCCATCAAAAAATGAGAGAGGCAGACTACATGATGTCCAAGATGATTCTAGCCCTGCATCTAATATCCTACAATACTAATTATGGTTTGAGGCCGTAAGAGAGAGAGCTTCTAGACAGAATAAGAATAATCAGGAAAGAAAACAAAGAGCATCCTTTCCAGAAAAAAAAAAAAAAAAACTGTGTGAATTAATAATAATAAATAGGGAATAGAACAAAGAAAAAAAGCTTTCGATGACTCCTCCATAATTATGAGGGCACTTATAGAAAAGTGTGCACAGGGAAGAAGGAAGAGGTAGTAGAATTAAGGTTATAGATTAAGAAGAGGCATATATATAAGGAAGGGAGAATATATATCTAGAACAACAAAGAAATCTAATCAGAAGTAGGGGATTAAACTCCATTGTGCTCCATTTAGGCCCCCAAAAATATTCTTAGGAGATGAGTAGGGAAAGGACTTCAGGACTCTGCACTCCAAAGACTATAGGATTTCTCTGAAACTCTCACAACTGCATCTCCTCCTCCTCTCCCCCTTTGAAGCTCCTCATTGGCCTTGCCTACTTGCTCATAATTGTGAGAGATAATTATTGAGCAGGCACAAAAGCATCGATTGTTTTCTGCTTGGGGAATTGTTCTGTTTTTGCCTCTGAATTGTCTTGGGGCCTCTATTTAGTGATTGTTGTCTCCTGTTTGTTAACATTCCTCTCTAACGATGTCTCCACAAAGGCTCAAAATCAGAGATGAGTCTGAATGCAACTGTCTCCTTCCTCTCTCTCTCTCTCTCTCTCTCTCTCTCTCTCTCTCACTCTCTCTCTTTCTCTTCCTCCCTCCCTCTGTCTCTGTTTCCATCTCTATTTCTGTCTCTCTCTGTCTCTCTGTCTCTCTGTCTGTGTGTGTCTCTGTCTCTCTGTGTCTCTCTCCTTCTCTCTCTGTCTCTGTCTCTATCTCTGTCTGTCTTTGTCTTTCTGTTCTCTCTTCCTCCCTCCCTTCCTCCTTTCCTCCTTACTTCTCTTCTCTCCTTCTGTTCTTCTCTCCTTTTGTCCCTTCCTCCCTCTGTCCCTGATACTACTACTACTCTCTCTCTCTCTCTCTCTTTCTCTCTCTCTCTCTCTCTCTCTCTCTCTCTCTCTCTCTCTCTCTCTCCCCCAGTGTATTTCTATCTCTCTTTTTCCATCCCTCTGACCCTCCTTCTCTTTTTCTGTTTGTCTCTCTCTGTCTCACTGTCTCTCTCTATATTTCTCTCTCTCTCTCTCCTTCTCTCTCTCTCTCATTTTTCTCATTCTCTTATTTTATCTCTTACTGTCTTCTTGTCTCTTTCTCACTGTTTTTTTTTTTCATTCTCTCATTCTCATTCCTTCTGACTTATTAGCAATAGAAGAGATATAGAATGTCAAATCTGGAAGAAACCTTAGAATAAAACTTTAGAATGGAAAATGTTTAATCTCTTCCTCTGGTAGAATATAAGCTCCTTGAAAGCAAGAACTATGATGACAATATTATTTTTGTATCCTCTTCTTCCACAATGTCTGGTACATAGCAGATAATTAATGACTATTAATTGATAAATTGCCATTCTTTCTGTCATCCTTTCTGTCTCTGCCTCTCCCTCTACTCTCCCCCCCCCCTTCTTCAAAAACACTTAGGAATAGTAATATAGCAGGAGGAGAAGGAGGAGTAATGACATACTTTGTTGGAGCCCAGCAGGTGCACGACCTCCAGTCTGCAGGCAATTACCATCAACATGGGTGTGTGTTTTTCCTTGTTACCTGATACTTTCCCAGAAACAATGTTTAGATGTCACTTTCTAAGAGCTGACTTTATATTTCTTTTTTGACTGACAGAAGTAGGGATAATTATACATTTTAACGGGCAACCAGTTGTTCTCTAAAGTTCACATTGACTGAAAGAAGTTTTGCCCGTAGAGTCAAATAAGATGCTACCTGACCTTCATCTGCATGCATCTGTCCACCCCTGCCTAGCAGTTACACTCCCGACAAATGAATGTTTTTGCCTTTCCTCAGTTCACATAAATAGCCCACAAATTCCTATAATTAACTATAGCAAGCGAGTCCCCAGGATTAAAACAAAGACAGGCTTGTTTATCGGGATGTACTAGAACAAGCAATTTTCAACATTACAGTGTCAACTACTGTCTCTCTCTTTGTTAAACAAAGCAGAAAAGGTCCCCTTCTCCTCCCTATCCACCCTCCCTCTCCTTGGTAGGAGCCTGAGCGGAAAGGGCCTACGAAAGGACCCTTTCTTGGTCTTCCCAAAAGCTCTCTCCCAGAATGTGGCCAGACTATCTTTAAGAGAGACAACCCTGGACTTTAGTCACCAATCCTTCTGTGTTTAGAAATGGAGGCCCCTATGCACATAAACATAAAACACTTTTAATTCAAATAAAGTTAGATCTAAATAATTGAAGTATTATTTGTTCATGGACAGGTAAAGTCAATATGATTTTTGATGTGTTTATTTTAATGATATATTATTTTTTCCAATTATAAGTAAAGGTGATTTTCAAAATTAATTTTGTAAGATTCTGAATTCCAATTTTTTTCTCCTTCCCCCTACCCAAGACAGCAAGCAAATTGATATGGGTTAATCAATTTTTAACATATTTCTATATGAGTCATACTGGGAAAGAAAAAACAGAACAAAAGGGAAAAATACAAGAAAATAATGATGACAACAACAAAAAAAAAGGTGAAAATAGTTTGCTTCAATCTGCATACAGTCTCCATGATTCTTTTTCTGGATGTGGATGACATTTTCCATCCAAAATCTATTGGAATTATCTTGGATCACTGTATTGGTGAAAAGAGTTAAGTCTATCATAGTTGGTTATCACACAATCTTGCTAAAATCAATATAATTTTTAAAAAGACACTTTTACCTAAGTAATCTATCTATCCCAACTAAATTACTAAAAAGTTATCTGAGTTAGAAAACATAAGAAAATTCATATAAAAGAAAAAAGGTCAAGGACTTCCAAGAAACCAAGGAAAGAAGATATAAAGGAAGAAAATCCAACAGCATCAGACTTTAAATTTCATCATAAGGTAAGAACGTCATTGAAGTATAAGATGGATAATTTCAATTATTTTAAATTAAATTTTCTCATATAATTAAAATCTATGCAGCCATAAATAAAAGAAACACAGGAAATTAGGGGGAAATTTTTCATCAGCCATCTTTTCAGATAGAATGTAATTGGGTTGGAATATTGCTGTGGTGTAGAAAATGATGATTTAGTTGATTTAGAAAAAAATATGGGAAGACTTGTATCTATGAAGGAAGATTCTATCCACCTTCATTGAAACAAATGACAAGTGAAAATAAGCATGGTATGACTATACATATATATATGTATGAGCATATATGTATATATATATACATATATATGTATATATATATATATATATATATATATATATATATATATATATATATATATATATATATATATATATATCCATACTTAGTTATAGCCTTCTTTAGGGTTGGGGAGGGAAGGGAGAAGAAAACAATAAAGTAAAAAGTGCACAGCATAGAATAAAAGAAAACCTAAAGAAAGCAAAGAAAAGCTGAGAAGATTTGAAAACAATGTGTAGCTTTATTTTTTAGTTTTTCTTGAAATGGAAATGTTTTATATTTTTTCTCTTATGTTCTGCTGTGTTCATGGCAATGTTTTTTTTTTCCTTTTCTCATTTTACATTTAAGTTTAAAATAAATAATAAAATTTATAGAAATAAAGAAAAGAAAAAAGAAATGGAAGTCCCAGTTGTTAGGTTGGGAATCCATTACATAGCCTGTCCCTTGACCCCTTGCCAGAAATCTCTGTCCTACTCACCTGTAGTGGCTTAAGGGTCTCACCATTAGTCATTCTTTGGGGATAAGATATTATCTCTAGAAGGTCATTGCTAAAATGCAACTATAATTTCTGACAGGTCATTTTTTTCCTCAAAATAGGAAGAAGCCCTGGTGAAAAGCATTATAGCACCTCCACAAACTGCAGATTGTGCTGAAGTCAGTTTGAACTGACTCCCCAGAGAGCCAATTGTTAAAATTTTTAAGTGAATATTTATATATTGGGAAATGGGTAAACAACAAATCAAGGTTTAATTTGTTGTGTTGATTGTCTAAATTTAAGAAGGTGATAGTTAAAATAAAATTCAGATAAAATTTAAGAATATGTTGGTTATACATTTGCTCCCTCAAAAGCCGGTTTTTAAACATTTACCAGCCTCTGAAAGGGGTCTCTTTCTTGTTTACATCTGGAAAAAAATGACATATCCCTTGAAGCAGTTATACATAGAGGGCAACAGGATGGGAGATGGAAGGTGGAAGGTGTGAGGAGAGACATGTGTAGACTATGAGAAATGAGAGGGAGACAAAAAGAATAAAAGAGAATCAATCAAGCAGAGAGTTGTGGGAACGGGAAAAAAAGAAAGAAAAGCTCTAGGCTAGGTTTCCAGAGACTCCTCTCTATTACTGGTTCTGTAATTTACTTATTTATGACCTTGGACAAGTACCTAATCTGGCTGAGTCTCCGTTTCTTCACTTGTAAAATGGGGGTGAAAGTACTTGCTCTCATATGAATGTGGAATGGAATTAAATGAGATAATAGATTAGAAGTTGCTCTGAAAAGCTTGGCACTGTCCCTATCCTCTTGCTCCTCCCCCAACACATAGTCATAAACATTCATTCTATAGATAAACATTTATTAGGTATTTATTATGTGCCAGGAATTGGGGAGACAAAGACAGAAATGAAACATTTCTTACTTTCAAATAATTCTACTGAACTCCTTGAGAAAAGGATAATGATCTGGAGACTGGAAGATAAGTACCTGGCAAGTTAAGTCTGTATGGGGTGAAATTCAAAAGATACATTGATGATTTTGGGGAGAAAAAAGCAGGATTTGGGAGTGGCACTGGGGAGCAAATAACATGTCTATCCCTCTTATTCTTATCGTAGTTTGTGGGAGGCCATAAGAGGTTACCCAAAATTGGAGAAAGTGGCCAGAGATGCAGTCTTCTGGGGAAGCTGAGCACACATACCCACAAGCAAAGGCTAACACATTTAATGATAAACCCAGTCCCCCAGGATTGTGTGGCTCCAGGTATTAAGTACAGCAAAAGTATGTGCTAGGTCTCAATCACACACTGACCAGTGTAAAAGACCTGTTTTTCATGGAATTAGTTCCCAGAATCCACGTGGCACGCAATAGTTCTATCCTAGGAGCCAGTTCTGCTTATGAACAATTTTCTTTTATTTTCTCAATTGGCTTGTGGGTTTCTTTTTTCATTTTCTGGGGGTTATCTGAGGGCAAATGAAAATAGGAAAGGTGGCATAGTAGTTTCTTTTCCTTGTCCATATTAAAAAAAAATAAAATACTTGTCTTGAAAAAGGTTGAATTCATTAGTTTAGAATGTAAATTTTGCATCAAGTATTTAGAAAAAATCCTGCTGCATTTTAACCTTTAAAAAGTGACTCTGTACAATATCTTCTAAGTACCTTCTATGTATTTTGCTAATAAATCATATTAGCTCTACTGCTCAGAATATGATGATTTTGAATAGCTACAGTTAAAAATCAAAATATCTGCAGCAGGAAGAGTAATGAGAAAGGTTTTGTTTAGACTTTGACTTTTATTGTTGTTTTGGTTTTTTTAATAGTATTTTTTTAATACATGCAAAGATAGCTTTCAATATTCTCCTTTGCAAAATATTGGGTTCCAAATTTTTCTCCCTCACTTCTCACTCCCCAAGACAGCAAACAATCCAATATAAGTTAAACATGTACAATTCTTCTAAATATATTTCCATATTCATCATGATACACAAGAAAAATCAGATCAAAAGAAAAAAAAAGCAAGCAAGCAACAACAAAAAGGTTAAAAATACTATGCTTTCATCCACATTACTCTCCATAATTCTCTTTCTGAATGTGGATGGCACTTTCCATCACAAGTCTACTGGAATTATTTTGGTTCATCGCATTGGTGAAAAGAATCACATCCATCAGAGATGATCATCACATAATCTTGCTATCACTATGTATAATGATCTCCTGGTTCTGCTCACTTCACTTAATATCAGTTCAGGCCTCTCTGAAATCACGCTGCTGATCATTTCTTATAGAACAATAATATTCTGTAACATTCATATACTATAACTTACTCAGCCATTCCCTAACTCTTGGGCATCCACTCAGTTTCCAGTTCCTTGCCACTACAAAAAGGGTTGCTACAAACATTTTTGCACATACAGGTCCCTTTGCTCCTTTAAGATCTCTTGGGGATATAGGCCCAGGTAGAGACACTGCTGGATCAAAGGGGATGCACAGTTTGATAGCCCTTTGGGCACAGTTCCATATTGCTCTCCAGAATGATTCCATCAGCTCACAATTCCATTAATAATGCATGTTATACTTTGATTTTTTTTTCCTGGGGTAATTGGAGGTAAGTAACTTTCCCAGGGTCACACAGATAGGAAATGTTAAGTTTCTGAGCCCAGATTTGAACTCAGGTCCTTCTGACAGCAGGGCTGGTGCTCTATCCACTGCACCATCTACTGCCCCTAAACTTTGATTTTTTAAGATTAATAATTTATTATTTGAAAAGAGATTTGAGGGATTTCTGGGGATGGAGCCAAGATGGGAGAGTAAAGTCAAGAAGCTACTCGAGCTCTCCCAGTTT
The DNA here is from genome assembly GCF_902635505.1 of Sarcophilus harrisii. NCBI lineage: Eukaryota > Metazoa > Chordata > Mammalia > Dasyuromorphia > Dasyuridae > Sarcophilus > Sarcophilus harrisii. The sequence continues at coordinate 471,857,170 of NC_045427.1, read as the reverse complement.
CCCTCAAAAATCACATGAAACTAAGAGGATGAAATTACGCTCCAACTCCAGACTGACTGAATAAACTTCAAAAAAGGTCAGTCTCACTCACAGACTCAGATAGATGGTGAGAAAGCTGGTGAGAGGGTCTTAATTATAGCAAATCAGTAACTAAGACCCTCAGGCCTGGCTCAGCAGAGGAGCACAGCAAGGAGGCAGCTTCTAGTCCCAGCTCAGAATGCAAACTCTGGGAATCCAGACTGTTTCCTGAAAAGAGCAGGTAAAGTTAACCTCTGCATACATAGGAGCTCCTGTGCTCAAAACCAAGGCTCAGAGCTACACAGGAAGCGTAGGACAGCATCCTCTATACCCCAGAAGCAGAGTTCTACCTTAATAGAAAAGAGATTTGTGTTCTATAACAGAATCATAGACTTGTAGATTTATAATTTGAAGGATGTTACAGCTTCCTAGCCCAGTATCTTTATTTTAGTAATAAAGACATGACAGTATAGGTTGGATCTGAATCTCTGATGTTAAATAAATGCAAGTTTGTATAATTAAAGCACATTTTCATTTACTTGTTAATTAAGTCAAACTACTCAAGACAAACAACTAATAAGCTTTGATTAAATTTTAACAAAATTCCAATTCAAGTTTTCGGTTTTAATTCATAAAGCTTTGCTTTAGACAATAAATAATATCTAGCATATAATAGGTGCCCCCCAAGTGTGTTGAATTGTTTCTTTTTCAACAAATAAAAGTATTTTGACTCAAATTATTTGCTAATAATTTCCTTCAAAATAGCTGATGTTCCTGGAGATTACCTGTTCCCTCACCTCCTATTTTTCCAAAGCAGAAACTCTTCAGCTCCTTGATTTCTTAAGGTACATGCTAAGCATTTGGCCAGCTATCTTTTCACTAGCTGGTCAATTAGGTAAATCAGTGGCATTTAAAAATTTGTCTGGGAAAAAAATAGTGAACTGTAGATCTCATTTTACACAATAATAGAACCTGAAAATCCATATAAACTGCCATTTTGTTTAAAGATAAAAGGCCAACTCAAAAATCAAGTTCAAGCAATATTTTGATATCTTTAGTAATGTAAAAAATTTATTGAAATTAGTCAATTCCTTCTGAGATTTCCCTTAAAGTACCTTAAAAATAAATAAAAAGTCTTTACTTTGTTCAGATGATTGTTGTGTAGACAATTTATATATTGGTCTCATCTTCAGATAAAAAAAGAAAAGGAAATCATATTTAATGGTACCTCATTTTTTAATCTTTATTCAGACAGTCAGTCAACAAGCATTTTATTAAGCACCTACATTTTCCAGGCACTGTGCAAATAACTGTGAATACAAAAAACAAAACAAAAAAATGAAATAGTTACTACCCTTTTGGAGCTTACCTTTTATTTATTCTACACACACACACACACACACACACACACACACACACACACACTTAGAAGAGAATAAGCAGGTGCATCAGGCAAAAATCATCTCAGACTATCTTCAATTGAAGCAACAAAGGACTCTTTCCTCTGCCCTTCATACCAAGGCAGTGGGGAGTAAAAAAGCCCTCCCCAAGAGGGAACACTATAAGAATTCAAGTGCAATGATTACAGTTCAAATTATCCTTAAGTCTCATTTGTCTGTAATCCTGTCCTATTTAATGGAAGTCCCTGGTGGACAATTCCCTTTATATATTTATTAATCTTTGTGATTCCCCTTAATGATCCTGCCATAAAGATATCATGGCACATGGCACTGTGACAAAGCTCATAAAAAGTTAAGAAGGCATTTAACTACCAGTCATTTATTATTGCTCCTGAGGAGTTTAAATACTGTCTAGGAAAGGGCTTGCTATGCAACCCAAATGCCTTTGGTGGTTGCATTAGTGTGGTAGAGATTTAGAACTGGGGGAAGGGAAAATCTCTAGGTTGTTTCACTAAGTTGAGGGAGCACAAGATTCACCATCCTCTTCCCAGTGTCAGGGCAGAATTGGCTTCCAAGGTCTGTTCTGGAACATCTTAAAGCCCTTATCTATTCTCCCCAATCTCAATCTGGGCTCTCAATTTACTAGACCCTGGGTAGCTTTCTTGCTTGTGCCCTCCTATTCTTGTCTTTCTTCATTGCCATGATTAAAGTTACCAGTTCCCCCTCCTAAATTTCCCCCCTACACACACACACATACACACACACACGCTTATCAGATCACTGTGTATTAATTTTGTGTTTGTGTGTCGTATTTATTTATCCATGAACACGTTATATTGTGTTTTCCTGTCAGAAAGTGAGCTCTTTTGAGCAAGAACTATATCACCATTGAAAGCTTATCCCAAGATGTAGTAGATACTTAATATACACCCATTGATTGATTGGTTGTAGAGGAGGTCATCACTGCTTTTTGACCACATATCAGTAGGGAAGTATGACAAGTTAGGTGAAGGAGAAAGTTCAGGAAGTCCTTCCTTAGTCCCCTGAAATTCCATTTCCCCCCACTTCCCATCTATATATACATAGATATATGTCTATGTATATATGCATACAGTCAGAAAGACCTCAGATTAAATCCTGCCTCTTAGCTGTACTACTTGTGCAACTTTGGTCAAGTTACCCCCTTAACCCCAATTTCCTCATCTGTGAAGTGAGAGGCTTGGAAAAGATGGCCTCTAAACTCTAGGCCATGACTTTGGGTTCCTATAGGAGGTAAAGCTAGCTGGCTGGTATCTCCAGAAAAATGCGCTCTCCCACCTTGTCCAGCAAGTTCTAGAGCATCACTTCTCCACTCATGGCTTGCCAGAGGGATCAGATCATGTCCTGGATTGTTCCTCTCTTCAAAAGTTAGTGGAGAAGCTTAAAATATGATGCTATAAGCACCAGCCCACATTGTTTGCCCAGAGAAATCTGGTACTGTTTGTACTTCTGTTTCTTAAAGACGGAAAGGGCTCAGTGCAATGGTGGACTTGACACCTTCATTCTAGGATGACTTTATCCCCTAACTGTATGACATTCAGCAAAACACCACCCCTTTTGGACCTCAACTTCCTCATCTGTAAAATAAGATGATGTCACCTTCCTTTCCTATCTTTCAGGGTCATTATGACAATGAAATGAGCAAAAGGAGGCAAACACACTCTGTAAACTGTAGTACATTATATAGGTATAAAAGGTTATTATTACTTTTGAAAATTGCAAATATACAGTGGGAGGAATCTTCATTGTAGCTTCGATCATATCCTTGTTAAACATACACACACACAAAGATCTCTAACCTGCCATTAACATGATTGTAGGTATCTGGCTATCCACCTTGAAGGAAGCATTTTAATGACACATTAAAACATTTATTTTTGATTCCCGCCAAAGATACAATTACAAGCCTCCAATCTTGTAATCATTCCTCTGGTTACCGCAGGAAATGTTACCTTCCCCTGAGCTGAAGTAAACTGCTATTTGGTTCCAGGGATAGGGAGAGTTATTTTGGTGACTCCAATTTAACCCAGGAGAAGGGTAAGTGGCCAAAAATAAAGGTCTCTGAGTTAGGGGTTACAAGGCTGCATTCTGGTCCACTCTGTCTTGTCCTTTCAAGAGGCCTCCCCAATCTGTTCTCACCATTTGAAGGGCTGATTGGAAGGCATGGTTTTTAATTCTTCTCGGAGCATGGTGTCTGCTCCATGGAGTAGAAGCTGACGTGATGGTTGTCTTCAGGGACTCTATCTGAAATCTGATTTGTTCACTCCAGTTTGATATTTTGAATGGCTCCAATGATTGGACTTAACAAAGACCATGAAGAGAATCAAAGGCTTCCCACAGGCCAGACACTTTTTCTAGATTAGAAAATTACTAGGGGAAAATCCTGTTAGCCTTTCAGGGGCTTAGGATCCAGAATTAAAAATTCAAAAAGTATCAGACATACCTGCCATAAATGGCATAGATTCATAAAGTATCAAGTGTACAGAAGTCCCTAGACAATAGAATGTCTGTCAGAGCTGGTGAAGAGATCTTAGAATAAAGAATCAAAGAGCTAACCTGGGGTCTTAGAATGTAACATGTCAGCGCTGGAAGAAATCTTAGAGCATAAAATAGAATGACCTTTGAAAACATTGAGTTCAATCTCCTCACTTTAGAAATGAGAACATTGGAACACAGAGGAAAAATAAATCGGCTAATGGAGACAGGCCTAACAGTTCTATTTCCTAACTCCCAGTCACAGAATCCCGCAGTCTCAGAGTGGGTAAGGGACCTCAAAAATCACCTAATCCAAGTAGCTGAATAAAAACCACTTCTCCAGCAGCCTCAACAAGTACACAGCCAGCCTCTACTTGAAGATGTCCAGGGATAGGAAATGTACTACTTCCTAAAGTAACTTAACCCACTTGTAAATGGATCTAATTGTTTACAAGTTTTTCCTGACATCCAGCCTAGTCTAACTCCCTGCCATTTCCACACATTCTTTGTAAGTTTGACCTCTGAAAGCAAACAAAACAAGTCAATGTGATGTATCAGAAATAGTACAAGCATATAAAGAACTATTATGTATAAGTCAGTATGACATAACCGACGTAGTTCTGACCTGGGAACTGGTATTCTGGATTTGGGCTCAAACCCTGCCTCAATAGATTTGTGACCCCAGTCAAGTAATCTCTTTCAGCATCAGGTAACTCTCTTAGGAATATATATTATTGATGTACTGTGACTTGCATTGGTGGAAAGAGTTCTCGCACCGGTGAAATCCACAAACATTTCAGTCAGCCAGCCAATAAATATTGATTAAGCTCCTATTAAGTGCCAGGTTCTGAATTAATCACAGATTATTGATATATCATGCTGTTGGCTTGAGTTGAGTTTGAAGTCCACCAAAAGCCCTATTTCTGATAAACTTTTCCCCTAACCGTAAAATTAGTTGTAAACTCAAATAAAATACCTTCTATTTATCCTTATTAAATAAAATCATTAGATTTGCCTCAAGGTTATATCCTTTTGACACCTTTTTGGTTAATGAATGTTAATGTTAATTATTTCTACTAATTTTGTGTCTTCTGCAAACTTGATAAGCATCCATCTTAAATCATAAATTAAAAAAAATGCTCATGAACATAGAACTGAGCACAGATACATGGATCCCTCCACTGGAGACATCCTTCCAAGATGACATTGGAACATTAATAACTCTACTTTGGGTACAGCCCATCAGCCAGTTCTAATACCTAAATATCTCATATCTCCATCTCATTCACAAAAGATGCACAAAAGAGCATTATTATACTTGTAGATAAGCAAAATTCTATAGATAGGAAAACATTTAATGCTTTCAAAAAAGGGAAATAGGATTAGATTTATATAGTCTGTTCTTAATGAAGCTGCATTGGCTCTTTATGCTTTCCTGTTCTTTTCCTAAACATTCACTATGTCCTTAAAAATATGTTCTCTGAATTTCCTAAGGAATCTAAGTCAAATTTCCTAGCATATGATATGTGGAGTACATTGTCTGTCCTTCTTGGAAAATCAGGACGACCTGTGCCCTGTCCAGTTCTATGTATATTGTATAGATTATGTGAGTGTATGTGTGTGTGTATATATATATATTCATAGCAGTACTTTTTGTAGTCATTAAAGACTGGAAATAAAATATATATATATATCCATAAATTTGAGAATTTTTAAGCATATCGACTATATATGAATATGATGGGATATTATTGTACCATGAGAAATGTTTGATAGAACATTTAAAGAAGCATAGAAAGACTTAAACATGAACTGATAAAGACTGAAGTGTATTCAGGAAAGCAATATATGACTACAATAATGTAAATGGAAAGAATAATAGATGGAAATTATTAATGTATAATTAAATGACTAAGCTTTGTCCTATGAAGTGATTGATAGAATCTTCATCCCTCCTTTCTTTGTTGAGATGTGGGAATATGGGTGTGAAGTATTGTACATACCATAATATATGACTGATATGTTGTTTTGATTTTGATTAACTTAGTTTTTTTAACCTTGCTTTGACTGGGTTTGTCTGATGAGATAGAGAAGGGAATGCTATATTTGGAAATGTATGTGATATATAAATAAGGGGTTGCAATAAAAATTATTTTTTTAAATTTCTGGCCCTTAATTTTTGTCACCAATTTTAGTTCATTTTGAACATTGGCACTCCTGATACAATTAATATTGTACTACAATTTTGTATTCCTTCTCTTTTACTAAACCTTGCTGACTTCCTCTATACATAATTTTTAAAAACTGAAACTCATTGCCGAGTCCTTGATGCTACTAAGTTTGCCTTTTTAGCCTCTCTTCTTGTACATCTGGATATTTTTTTTATTTGTGTAGTCAGAATTTCTTTCTTGAGAGTTTCCTATTCTTCTGGGGCTAACTTCTCCTCTAAAATCTTTGTCCATGGGGTCTTAGTTATATTTCCCTGAACATCTGAAATCTGTTCTCGGACCAGGCCATCCTCAGCAACGAGATCAACCAAATCATTTCCAATGGAGCAGTAATGAACTGAACCAGCTACGCCCAGAGAAAGAACTCTGGGAGATGACTAAAAACCATTACATTGAATTCCCAATCCCTATATTTATGCCCACCTGCATTTTTGATTTCCTTCACAAGCTAATTGTACAATATTTCAGAGTCTGATTCTTTTTGTACAGCAAAGTAACGTTTTGGTCATGTATACTTATTGTGTATCTAATTTATATTTTAATGTACTTAACATCTACTGGTCATCCTGCCATCTGGGGGAGGGGGTGAGGGGTAAGAGGTGAAAAATTGGAACAAGAGGTTTGGCAATTGTTAATGCTGTAAAGTTACCCATGCATATATCCTGTAAATAAAAGGCTATTAAATAAAAAAAAAAAAAGAAATCTGTTCTCCTCAAATCTGAGAAGCGTATCAGAATACAATTGACTTCCTTCTCTTCTATCATACATTCTAAGATGGAATTGTTGCTTACTTGCGAGATTCCCAACATTTCTACCCCAGCTGCCCTTGTTGATGAGAATCAACAGTAATTAGCCGGCACTTACACAGCACTTTAAAGTTTGCAAAGTGCTTTACAAATTTTCTTTCATTTGATAATCACAATAACCTCATGAGGTACTTATATAAAGAAGGCAGGTACTATTATTATCCCCATTTTCATAGATGAAGAAACTAAAACTGACTCAGGTTAAGTGACTTGCCCAAGACCACACAGCTAATAATTGATACTGATTTAAACTAGGGTCTTTCTGACTTTTAAATCCAATGTTCTCTCTATTGTACTACCCAATAACCTAAAAGCACATTTTCCAGAACAACTTAGTAGACTTGTTTTACTTTCTTTAACTTTTGAAAAGTGAAATTATCATGGGGACAAGTCAAAAAATCACTGACTTTTCTACTTTTGACAGAGAGAGAACGACAACAGGAGTCTGGATAACTGAACCTTTCCATCACTACTATACACCTCTGCTCCAGGTTTGTGATCGGTCCCTATACCCTTTATCTCTTTCTTCATTCTGTCCAAGTGGTCTATAGTATCCTCAGAAGACATCACAGTGCACTGTCAGATTTCTCTCTCCTCCGTTCTTTTTAAGTTAAAGCCTTCTTAAGTGAGTTTGCAAGACTCCATATGGTCACATACTTTCCTACTAGCCTTTGCTAGGTGCTCTTCACTCCTGACCAGAAAACTATCATTTCTAGGTAGTCCAGTGGTCTTTCAACGCCCCAACATTCCTTTTGCTTCTTTCTCTATGCAAGGCACTGTCTGGTGGTATAGGACATTTAAAAGTCCTTCACTTACTGTCATTTAGCATAATGGAGAGGTTGAGTGAGGGAAGTGTGTGGAGTGATCCACTTGTTTTATGCCAGCCAGCACTTGCCTGTAGCTAGCAAAGGCCTCATCCTCCTACAGGAGTCTCTCAACTCCCTAATGTGTCATCATATATCCCCTTATACTATTATATCTCTCTGGTCCCCCAGTTTATAGTGGCCAGTGGTCTCCATTCTCCCCAGCAATATAAAGACAGTGTGTGCTATGGGAAAAGCACTGGGAAAAAAGCCAAGAGACCTACTTTTGTCTACTCTCTGATCTGCTGGATTGTTTTGACCAAACCACATAACTTCCCCAGGCTTCAGATACATTCTCCATCAAAATGGGAATTAATCATTCATGTCCTGATCTTTTTTCAAAGGACTGTTGGGGATTAAGGAAATGCTTTGGAAAGTGTAAAGGAATGAGATAAATGGGAAAGTTGTGTAATTATATCAGTGAATCTTTCCCTGATCTTCTCATACTCTCTCCTTCACTCCCCCCACTCTGAAAAAAAAGTATGACTTGTCTCTCTTCACTTGCCACTATCATGAGGATAATAGTGTGTACTGACTTGTGGTGGTTCCTCTTCAGAAACTTCATAAGACAAGAATGCTGCCAACATCTTCTGTATCCCACTGTGCCCCAGAGTTAATTATGGGAAGTTAGTGCTAGGGTCCTATGGGTGAAAAATAATAGGACCTGAAACCATCAGAACATGTAGCATTGTGGGATCCAGAGCTGGACAGAACCTCAGAGGTTTTTTATCCCTCTCTCCTCTTTTCAGCTGAAGCACCAGAAGGGGAAGGGAGCTGCCTAAGTTCACATATACAATTGTATATCTGAACCTGGAAGGGTCCTTGGAAACTATCTAGTGCAAGTCTCTCCTTATGGATGAGAAAACTGATGCTCTAGAATAGGAGTGGCCCAATGATGGTTCAAGGGTCAAGTTTGGTTCACCACTTGTTTTTGTATAGTCTATGAACTAAAAAACTTTTTTTTTTACATTTTTTGCATAGTTCGCTGACCCCCTCTTTGAAAAAGGTGGTGACTGATCCAAGGTCACACACATAGAAAAGTGGGGATATTTGTGGGGACAGCAGAATTCTCATCTGCTTAGAGGTAATGCTTTATGTTAAGCATCTCTAAGGGATACCTAGAGGATGTAGTCTAAGGATGGAGCTGAGGACCTGACCTCTACATTCCTTAATCTATCCTCCACAATAGTCAGAGACACTTACCAAATCACAAATACACTTATACTTACTTTAAATAGAATGGGATGGGTACTGGAGGGCTGCCATATTTACTCCAGGAGACCATTCATCCCATCAGGGTGTATAGGGATATAGGCTATGGCTGTACCTTATTCCCTGTGAAAATGTAGATAAAGTAGAGTATGTCCCATTGTCCGGCCACCTCCACAAACTTAGAAGGCCTGTCTGGCACTCTCATTGACTAGTTGCCTCCACTCCCCCTCAAAACTGCCTCTGCCAAGTTATTTCAATCTGTATCTAGTTTTCAGCCTTCCAGTAAAGGCCTTTGGGCCCCTGGGTGAACATTCACCCTACAATTATCATTCTCTACCCAGGCCTATTTTCTGTAGACATGTAAATAGAACCCTGTTGTAACCTTCACACGCACATTATGGTTTGTCTAAAATGGTGTCAGAGGAGCCAATTTTCTTAAACCGGACGACTGAAGAGAGGTACAGTTTATATATTACATCTGCTTACATATCCCACAGGACCCAGGAACTGTAAAATGTTAAAAAATAAAAATAAAAATAAAAAAAGAAGAAGAAGTGTCTGGAGATGATACAAGCTGCTCTCAAACTACCAGCTTTAAGACTGTACCTTGGTGTTATTCTTTCCTGAAAACAGTTTACCCATGAGAAAAAGAATCACCATCATCACAATCATCATCATCATTATGATATATTTCTTTTATATTTTGAATTTAACAAAGTATTTTCAGCACAGCAACACTTTTGAGAGGTGATGTGGTCCAGCAGGTAGGATACTGAATTGAAAATCAAAAAAACCTGGGTTTCAATCTTGCCTTAGATTTTTATTACTTATGTGACTGTAGGTTCTTGACCTCTAAAAAGCTTCAGTTTCCTCATCCAAAAAATAAAGAGAATAATATCACCTATCTCCATGAAGTGAGGATAAGAATCAAATGAGAAAAATAATATGAAAAATGCTTCACAAGGCATGAAAGCAGCCCTTTTATGATTAGTCCTGTGAGGTAGGTGGCACAAGTATTATTTTCATCTCTATTTTATAGTTGGAAAAAACTAAGGATCCAGTGAGAAAAGAGTTCATGACTCTATTGTTTGAGAAAGAACATCTTTCTTGCAGTATCTCTCGTGTATGATCTATTTTAAAAAAAGATAATAATCCTTTATGTATGAATATTACTTCTAACTTTTTCCAAAGAGCTTTTACATCTTTATCTTCTATTAGCTCATTTTTACCTCTTTGAATCTCAGTTTCCTCATCTATTAAACAAGAATGATAATATCTGACCAAAGCCTTAGAGTCTTGCTTCCAAGAATAAAAAGAAATAGATTGGTTAGCAAAAGCATGTCCGTTTGGCAGATAACAAAACTGAGACTTGAAATTAAGGGACTTGATGAAAGTCACCCAAAAAATCAGTGAAACATTTAGAAAAATTAGAAGTAAAATACAAATCTCAGATGTTACCAATGTGAAAATAAGGGGAAAGAAAGAAGAGGAGAGTGGAAGTGATCCGTTGGCTCTGTATTAATCAGTGTGGCTTTGCCCAATTCTTCTCTTCATGCATATCTAAGGAAGGTCCCTAAAGGCCCCCTGACATTGTGGTGATTGAGCATTTTGTCTTTTTTGTCTTTCTTCAGAAAGAGATCATGGAAAAGCAGACATCTGGGCAGGAATCTTCTGTTTACTTCCCCATTTAGGCTCTAAGACCAGGCACAGAGGGCCAAGGACTTGTCCAGAATTCTCCCAGACTAGATCCTTCTCTGAATAAGTAGGAAAACAAAAAAACAAAAACAAAAACTAGCCCCGCCAAAGTTACTAATCCCAGACCTTCTCTGACCCCTAATCAGACCTGTCCAAAAGCCAGACTCTTTCCTGGTTTGGTCTAAATTCTTTTCTTCGGCTTAGTTTCTAAGAATAAAGGCACAAAATACATTTCAGGCACTGAAGCCACCCAACAATCTTTCCCCCCTTTTTTTAGTAAAGCAGCTTCAAAGTTAAAACAGACTTGTCAAGGAAGTGCCCTTGGCAAAAAAAAAAAATAAAAAAAAGTCTCCACCCAAATGTGTCAAGGTGTTCAACTTTTCCATCTGTTAATTGGAAAAATTCTAGGACATAGAGTACAAGAGACTGGGAAACTGAAGACCAAAGGTTTGTCAATCAAATGAATGGGCATTTAAAACAAATGGACATTTAAAACATCATCTACATATATAACTCATAAGGAAACTGTGACCCTCAGAGTTTAATCAATTTACCCATTTAATTCACAATGTTTTGGAGAGAATAAGAGATTTGAAATCATTTTGGTAAGATGTAAAAGCATCATATAAATGTATAATATTATTTATCAACTGAGAAGGGACAATAATCTGAACTTCTTGACATTCTAAAATACTGCTGAGACTTTGGAATGTCATTTAACCTTTCTAAGCCTCAGTTTCTTTATCTATAAAATGAGACAATCAGACTAAGTGACTTCCAAGGTCCTTTCAGCACAGTAATCCTTTTATATGTGTAAGGAATTTTGACTAGTTTTTCCATAAATCAAAAAAAAAAAAAAAAAAAAAAAACACTTAGTTCCTCAGATACTTTTTCCAATCCACACATGAATAAAAATTCAGGATATGTCTTTGAAGACTAGTGTTCAAGAAGGGGTAATGCAGGCAAAAAAAAAAAAAAAAATAAGGAACAAGAATAAAAAAGGGGTTTGGGGTTCTGGATTCTCTGTTTACGGTATTTCTGAACCTGAGAACACAGATTGTTTCTGGTTCCTTCCTGCTAGAGGTTCAAGGAAAGGTGTTTGCTCTGCTCCGTCTTAAACTTTATAGTTTTAAGAGATTCTGTATGTAATTTTTTACATAATCTTCATAATACCTCTGTGAAATGGTCAGTGTATTATTATCACCATTTTTCAGATGAAGGAATTAAAACTTAGCTCAGTATTCCCTAATTATCTTCTTACTGGTGTTGAATGTCAACTCCACAGCCACTATTTTTGTTCTATCCCTATCCAGTCAAAAGATCAGCATTCTTGCCAGATATAAAATAAGAAAAAAAAAAAAAAAGAGAAAAGAAAAGAAGAAAGGAAGGAGAGAAAGAAAGAAGGAAGAAACAGAGGGAGGGAAGGAGGGAGGAAGGAAGAAAGGAAGGAAGGAAAGAAGGCAGGCAGGAAGGAAGGAATGAAAGGATGAAGGGAGGGAGGAAGGAAAGAAGAAAAATGGAGGAAGGAAGGGAGGGAAGAAGGAAGGAAGGAAGGAACAAAGGAAGGAAGGAAGGAACAAAGGAAGGAAGGAATAGAGGGAGGGAGGAAAGAAGGAAAAAAGGGAGGGAGGGAGGAAGAAAAAGAAAAGAGAAAAAGAGAACAGCTCTACTTATTCTCTATTGTTATTTTTCCAACCTCCTTGGCCATCAGTCATATCCTATCTTTAATAATCCTCCTTTCCCCAATATAGTAGACACACACACACACACACACACACACACACACACACACAGTTTGTTGCCCATAGCTTTCTTGCCAAATTTATATCATTCTGAGCTTTAGCACTTCTGATGTTATTATTGCAGGACTATCTAATGTTTTGTTTTGTTTTTCTCTCAGTTGCCTTGCTTTCATCTTCTTTTTGTTAATATTGTTTTAAAATCTAAGTTAGTTTATGAATTTTCTATGCATCCACATGGGTATCTTTAGACAATGCCTCCTTTCCTCTTCATTAGAATCATCTCCTTTTATGTCTTCTAAATTTCATGCCTGAAAGTTCACCAATCCTTCTGAAATGTCTTAACTTCACTCTATAAAATTTAAATCCATCAATCCTTACTTATGCTTTCTCTGGGCTTTTTGAAATCCACTCTTCAATAATCTAAGATGCACATCAGATTATAGACAGCTTTATTCTCCTTTGTTATGATTCTAAAACACCATCTTTGGGTCACTACACCCAAAACAACACATTTATGCCACCCTAGCAACTGGGTGTTGACTCATTTCCTTTTGTTCATTCTTTTTTGAAGAATAAAATTATGATTAAGGAAAACTGAGAAATCATTAGCTGTTATGCTTTTATCAGAGTGTGCTTCATTTGGGCATCTAGACAGCATAGTGGATGGAGCATGGGCCTGAGATCAGGAAGATTTATCTTACTAAATTTAAATACAGCTTCAGACACTTAATAACTGTATGATCCTTAGCAAGTTACTTAACCCTATTTACTACAGTTTCCTCCTTTGTAAAATGAGCTAGAAGGAAATGGCAAAGCACTTCAGTATCTTTACCAAGAAAATTCCAAATGGGGTCACAAAAAGTCAGAACTGAAATAATTCAACAATAAAAAAGTGCTTCATTTGGATAATTGGATAAACTACATCATGCCTCTGTGCAAAGATTGTTATCTGTTGCCTAAACTCATCTATTTCTCCTTCCTATTCACAATCTTTATAATATACTCTGATTATAATGTCCCTTGAATCCTATCTCTATTGATTTTCATGCAATTGTTTTCCATCATACTTCCCTCCTCTAATTCCCAGGTTCACATGAATATATCTTGTTAGCAGACAATGTTATTTTTTAACCCTATTGACCTAATCTGTTCCTTTTAAATAGGGTACACTTTATCATATCACACTTTTATGTCCCATACCACCAATCTGAGTGATACCTAGGAAGTCACATTTATCTTCTTAAGATCTCTTGAACACCTTGACACCAATTTGTTGTTTATTTATATACAAACATTGGCAGCCATGGTTCTCCTGCCACCTCTTAACTTGAATTGTATCTTCTGAAAATTTCTAGATGTCATTGTTCTTCCTCCATAATATATATCTTATTAGATGTAGCAGGTTTTTTTTCCCTCCTCCTTTCTTTTGTTTCAAGCTCTTTTTGATTAGATTTGTAAGACTATGAGCAAATATATTCTATCCAATTCTTGTTAGGTGCACTTTATCTATCACTCCTGTATTTTAATCCATGGTTCAGAAATCCAAGCTCTATTCCCAGATACCATCTTCTTAACCATTTGTTCACCAGATCTTAAATTAGTCTTTCTCTTTTCAAGTCTTTGTCTTCAGTGATGACACCATCGTCTATGTCCCTAGGGTTTTCATTGTTTTTACCAAGAATTTATAATCTTTATCAATGTATCCTGTGTTCTTTCTGGCAGACACATTTGTGCTCAAGTGAAGTATAATAAGTGGGTAGTAGTAATGCAATTGAATAAGCCTTGAGAAATTAAATATATGCCCAAGAAAAGAGCAGATTGACTAAAAAATGCATGGGTATCCTTCAGTAGGGAATCATTGTCCTCTTCTACTTGTCTTTTTTCTTTATGATCTGTGTTGGATAATGATCAATCTGACCTGTAGATCTCTCTTATCAAATCTTAGAAAACAAGTAGCTTCTTCCTCTTCAGGGTGCTGTTTCCCTCCTCTTTTGGAAGTTTCACTTTTTCTCTTAACTTCTTTTTCAGTGGTCCTCCTCTTTCCTTTATCTTCTGTGTGACATACTTCTTTCAGATCAAGATTCCTCCTCTGCCTCTCCAATTATTTTTTCAAACTGATAGAAAGGAAGGAAGGAAGGAAGGAAGGAAGGAAGGAAGGAAGGAAGGAAGGAAGGAAGGAAGGAAAGAAGGAAGGAAGGAAGGAAGGAAAGAAGGAAGGAAGGAAGGAAGGAAAGAAGGAAGGAAGGAAGGAAAGAAGGAAGAAAAGAAAGAAAGAAAGAAAGAAAGAAAGAAAGAAAGAAAGAAAGAAAGAAAGAAAGAAAGAAAGGAAGGAAGGAAGGAAGGAAGGAAGGAAGGAAGGAAGGAAGGAAGAAAGAGATAGAGAAAGAGAAAGAAAGAGGAAGGGAGGGAGGGAGGGAAGGAAGAAGAAAGGGAGGAAGGGAGGAAGTAGGAAGGAAGAAAAGGAGGGAAGGAGGGAGAGAGAGAGAAAGGGAGGGAAGAAGCAGTGAAAACAAAGAAGAAAAATTCAGCAACAACTTGCTTGTAGAGGATCTTCTATGGCAGATTCTGATGCTTTCTTCCTCACCTTCTAAGCATTTTGATGGCCATCCCTAAATTCCTTTCTCTGCCTTAATAAGCTCATTTTTTTTCTTACTAACAAGTCGGCATATTGCTCTTTCCCCTAGTCCTTGTCTTTCTCTTCCTCCTCTTCTTGAAGCCTTTGTATTTTATCTTAAATTCTCTTCCTCCTTTTTTTCTGCTTACCCCTTCTTAAACCCTGCATCTTCTTATTTTTCTTCTGCTTGAGTTTTCCACTTTTTCCCAAACCCTTCTTTGACTTGAATCTCTCTCCTTCCTCATCTCAAAACCTTCTCTTTCTTTATTTCATCTCCCTTTCAAAGAATCATAGATCTAGAGCTAGAACAAATTTGAGGCCATCTAGTCCAGTCCCTACAAATACAAATAATGAATGACAGAAGTAGGCTTTGTATCCAGACCCTTTCAATTCAAAACCAATGTTCTTTCTACCCTAGAAGGTGGCCTCTCTTCTCCTCCTGAAGTTTCTTCTCAGGTTTTCCAGAATTTCCCCTTTTCAAATGAACTCTCTCTCCTTCCTCACAATCCCAAATGCCTCCAAGTCATTTTCAATTTCTTAACTCCATCATGGAAAGTATTTCACCTGCTGCTGCTCCTCCCAACTCCTTCTCCCCCAGAACAGTTCTTTCAACACCAGGGTCATTCTTTTTTCCTTCATCTGCTTATTTCTTAAACAATTAAAGAGAATAATCTTTAAGTTAGCACTCGGTAAATTGCCCTTGCCCTCCCTACCCCACTTAAAGTGAATTCTCTCAGAGTGAGAATTTCTCCCATGTATGTCATATGCAGCTACCACAGGGAAGAAGGAAAGATATACAGCTAGCATTTACAGGGCAACTCTCAGGAAAAATACTCATATCCATTTAGTATCACCTCTAACAACATGGAGATGTTTTGCTCTTTTAGGGACCAGGGGGATTCAAATGAAGTGTCGGGCACATAGTAGGTGTTCAGTAAATACTTGCGATCTTATTGAAGCAGGCAAAGTTAGTCAAGCTGAAGGGGTGTTTGATTCCCTTCTTAATGTCAGCATTCCCAAGAGAAAAAGTCATTACATTTTCACAGCTGCAATGATGTGAACTGTATTATTCAGAACTAAGAACTTATTATGCAGTAAGCTAGAGCCTAAGTCCACATTTTTAGGTATCTGTCATACCCGTATGAAAAAATATATCTGCCTGGACACTAGGGTAATTTAGTTATTTTTAAATAACTCAGCAGCACCAGGATGGAGAGCTAAGATTCCCTCTCACACCTGCCATATACACATATACATATATACAATTCAAAAGTTGTTCCAAACCCACAGCTATTCCCATTCTCTGATTAAATGATAAAAATGCAGCTTCCTTTTATGATACCTGATTATTTACACTTATGTTATGAACCATAAATTCAGCTGGGAAGAAACCTTTCTTACTAACACAACACAAAGACTACTCTTCATTTTTAGGGGATCAGGCCAATGGATTAATTTTAATTAATCCAGATCAGGAAAATTCATGTGCCAAGGCCCTCAGACTATGTTAGATGCTCAAAGTATGGATTGCTTAGGAATTATTCCAAATCTTGCATGGTCATTCATGGTGAAGAATCAATCAACCAATAAATAAACATTTATTAAGCACCTACTATGTGCCAGACACTGTCCTAAACATTGAAGATACAAAAAGAGGCAAGGGATAGTAGCTGCTCTCACGGAGTTTACAACCTAATACAAGACAGAGTTCTGTGGGAATCAGAGAATCTATGTGGTCCTAAGTTACTTTCCCTCTGTGGATCTCAGTTTCCTTCTCTATAAAGTGAAGATTTTTTTTTTACTAGAGCATAGAGACTAGACCTATGATTTCTTAGTATAAGCAATTCCCAGATAAAGAAATTCTCTCTTCCAATACAGTTTAACAAAATCTCCACAACGTAAAATCTCAGGTAATTGCCTAGATCACTGAGAGGCTAAGTGACTTGCCTCTGATCGATAAGTGTTGGAGTGGGGATTCAGATTCACAGCTTCCTAACTGTCCCCCACATCAGGCTGCTTCTCTCTGTGCCAGATGCTGGTCCCAGCACTCTATGGTTCAGTGATTGTATACCCAATAGCAATCCGGAATTAGAAAAGGAATAGCCTCCAGTTTTAGGAACATGAGTGTTGCCTGGAGGTTCTTACCTAGTCCCAGTCACAGATTAGGAGAACACGGCTGGAATATCCAAGTAGCTTTGTACTTCATTCTCACCTGCCTTTTTTTCCCCCCTATTTCCTCTCTTAAAGAGGACAGAACTGTTCCTAGGAGCCAACCTCTAGGGAACCTGCCTCAGAAAGTATGTGTCCAAAGTGGAAGAGGGATGGATCTATAATGTCATTAAATCATACACACACACACACACACACACACACAATCTACATTTATATCTACCTTAAGCCCTAGTCTATTCCTGCAAGCAGGTTTATTGAAAAATTAATTGTAAAGTGCTTCTTGTAACCCAAGTCCTATGATAGTCACTTGTGTGCCTTTATACCTTCTGGAATTTTTTCCCCATCTAAGACTGAAATGCCTCCCTGGATAGAAATGGAAGGAAGGAAGGAAGGAAGGAAGGAAGGAAGGAAGGAAGGAAGGAAGGAAGGAAGGATGAAAGGAAAATAGATAAAATAGATAGATATGAGAAAGTAATTGTAATTTTGGAAGACAAGATGAGATAGAAATGTCTTTGGGATTCAGAGCCTCTTTCACTGTTCTCAAGAACTTATGTCTACCACTAAAGGGTATCGCATCTTGGCTTTCATATAGAATCGCCAATATATTACCTACTCTGCTAAAATCTCAATCGAAAACTCAATTTTCATGAGGCTAAATTCATGGCAATCACGGGTCAGTTGGCTCAGCCTAACACTTGGTTTAGCCAACTTAGTTTCCTAAGTGATTACCCTTCGGCTGAATTAACCATAGCTATTCATTCATGTATTTATTGGCAAACATTTATTAAATACCTGCTCTGCGAGAGGCACTGGGCATAGTGGCTAAAGAGAAGGCCTCAGAGTTAAGAAGACACTGTGCTAAGTGACTCTAAGTCACAATGATCTACATTGAAAAAGGACATTCCTCATTGGATATTTCCTATGTTGAAGAAATTACAGGTCTAATAATGATAATAATTGCCCAGGCATTACAAAGAGCTGAAGGGTACAAAAGAAATAATCCCTGACCTAAGGGATATATAGTCAGGACCCAGAGGGCCTAAATCACAGGAGGGATTGGGAGGGGACCTATCCCACATTCTGTGGGAATGTACCCTGGAAGACAGGCTACAGCCTCTTGTTTTTGCTTCAGTGTCACCACATATACATCTGAATAGATGACCTCTGAATGTTCGCCTCCATTCTGATGTCCTAGCCTGCTGTGATTCTCCTCCATCCACAGAGAGGGTCACATTCTTATTAGGTTTCAGAGCTAGAGTTAGCAATATCATCAAAATGTGACTTCAACAGCGTGGGGATTACCCCAACATACGCAGAGAATTGTCTATAATTTAGAATCTTGTTGTTGTTCAGTCATGTCTGACTCTTTGTTATCCCATTTGGGGTTTTCTTGGCAGAGATACTGGAGTAGTTTTCTATTTTCTTCACCAGTTCATTTTATAGATGAGGAAACTGAGGCAAACAGGAGTAAGTGACTTGCCTCACTGAAGATTTAAACTCCAGCCCCAGCGCTCTATACACTGCGTCACTTAGCTGCCCAAATTTGGAATCTTAGGGAGCTTCAAAAATTTGTCTACAATCACATAAACTAATAAGTATCAGAGGTGGGCTTTGAACCCAGATTTTCCTCACTACAAAGAGTATACAGAGACAGAGAAAGAGATTATATAGCAAAAAAGAGAGAAAAAGAAAAACAGAGTATGTTACAGGAAAAAAGCCAGTGTAGACATAATCTAGGAGATGATTTATGATGCTGGGCAACGGGCTCTGATGCTCTACAAGTCAAACCCCCTCCCTCTAAACCTCAGATCCAAATAACTCCACAATCTACTCCCGTCCAATGGCTGCTAAGCCTTCAAACTGGCTTTCTTGAAAATCATCAGTTTATCCCCCCAATCATTAACTCTATATTTGTACAATGAAGAGCTGAACAATATGACGTCACATATCACAAGACTTGAATTTGGTTGCCTGCTCTTTAGTCATGTGACCTTGGTCTAGCAACCAATCTGTCAACAAACATTTACTTACTGAGTGCCAGGCATGGTGCGATTTAGATACATAAAAAGACAAAAGGTAAATCAGGCCGAGTGGAGTTTATGTCTTGTAGGAGACAACATCTATACATGCTAATAAACATGAAATAAATATATGTATATTCATGTATAAAAATAGATAGAGAAAGCTAAGTGACACAGTGGATAGAACATCAGGGCTAAAGTCATGAAGATTCATTTTCCTTAGTTGAAATCAGGCCTCAGACACTTAATTAGATGCATAACCCTGGGCACATAATTTAACCCTCTTTGCCTTAGTTTTCTCAGTTGTAAAGAAGGCTGGAGAAGAAAATGGCAAATCACTTCAGTGTCTTTGCCAAGAAAACCCCAAATAGGACAACAAAGAGTCAGACAAGATTGAAATGAATGAACAACAATAAATATAGATAGAAAGGAAAGAATGGGAGGGAGAGAGGAAGGAAGGAAGGAAAGAGGGAAGAAAAGAAGGAAGGAAGGAAGGAAGGAAGGAAGGAAGGAAGGAAGGAAGGAAGGAAGGAAGGAAGGAGGAGGAGGGAGGGATGGGGAAGAATGGAGGGAGGAAGGAGAGGAAGCTGAAGGAAAGAAGGAAGGGAGGGAGGGAGGAAGAAGGAACAGCGGAAGGAAGGAAAGAAAGGAAGGAGGAGAGGAGGAGGAAGGAAGGAAGGAAGGAAGGAAGGAAGGAAGGAGGAAGGGAGGGAGGAAGGAAGGAAGGAAGGAAGGAAGGAAGGAAAGAAGGAAGGAAGGAGGGAGGGAGGAAGGAAAGGAAGGAAGGAAGGAAGGAAGGAAGGAAGGAAGGGAAGGAAGGAAGGAAGGAAGGAAAGGAAGGAAGGAAGGAAGGAAGGAAGGGAGGAAGGAAGAAGGAAGGAAGGAAGGAAGGAAGGAAGGAAGGAAGGAAGGAAGGAGGAAGGAAGGAAAGGAAGGAAGGAAGGAAGGAAAGAAGGAAGGAAGGAAGGAAGGAAGGAGGAAGGAAGGAAGGAAGGAAGGAAGGAAGGAGAGAAGAGAAAGAAGGAAGGAAGGAAGGAAGGAAAGTGAAGGAAGGAGAAGGGAGGGAAGCAGAAGGAGAAGGAAGGAAGGAAGGAAGAAGAAAGGATAGGAAGGAAGGAAGATAGGAAGATATGGAAGAAGTAAGGAGAGCATCCTGGGAGGGAGGGGAGGAAAGAAGAGCGATTAGAAGTGAAGGAAAGCAAGAAAGGATGAAAGTGAAATGATAAAAGCTAGATAAGGAGCACAGTATGAGTAAGTTTTGGAAAGAGCACTAGATCCTGGAAGGAATGAAAATGTGGGAGAGGAAACAGAAAGACATTTGAGCTTGAAGCTTTAAGGAATACTGAAATTGTAAAAGTCTAGATGATAAGGAGTGGTAATCCTAGGTATGAGGGAAGCTATGATCACAAGCACAGTAGACAGTTAGAATAGATATAATGTACCATATAATACAGACAGCCTGTTTAGTATCTGAATTCCAAGAATATGTGAAATGCAGCAAATTAAGATGGACCTAGTTAAGACTTCAATAACTGCAATATGTCTAGAGGAAAACATATCACAATATACATTTGTAACTTTCTACCATGCTTAAATTAGATCAATGTACAAACAGAAATCAAAGCCTGATTTGTAGTCATCTGCTCAGCATCTTCCAAGATGGAAATGTTCACTTAAGATTTAACAGATTTGACCTAGTTCAAACTCCAACAACCCTTGCTACATATGTTCCTAACAGAATAGAACATAGCATAATGTTAACAATATATACTGCTAGATAATTAGCACATAGACTAGGACAATGTCCAACATGGATGGCATCTTCAGCAGTTCCTTTCACTACTATTCCAATGGGTCTGAAGTTTGTGTGACTCCATCTCTACCAACCAGCCCATAGATTTTACTGTTAATATATCTAATGGATCCTGATGAACCTTCCTAACACAGAAAAAGAGGACTATAAAGGAAGGATGTTAATGAATGATCACCCCATGCTGGACAAATTAAGCATTACTTTGTCAGGGGACAATGTCTCAAATGAGATGGCATCTTTCTGTAGCCTTGTTCAACAGGTCAGTGATGCTCTCGGCTTTGGGTGCTGCTGGGCTGTTGCTATCAGCTCAGCACACACTGTGCTCATTACCCTGTTTCATCTAATTCTGGTCCCCAGATGAAGTTCCCTCTAACACAGAAAAAGAGGACTATAAAAAGGAAGGATGTAAATGAATGAACAAATAGGAATTTATTAAGCTCTTCCTATGTGCCAATATACACTGTGGGACATAAATATAAGAAAATGCAACAGCATCTCTCTTCCAGGAGATTTCATCCTACCAAGAGAAGATGAGACTGTATGGAGTGGGGTTCAGAAAGGTGGGGTTCAGTCAGAGGAAGTCACTGGGATAGTGAATGTCATAGGATGGCTGATTGACATGTCTTCTCCAGAGATGATCTAGTGTTGATTTCATTTCTGCTCCTAAAGCTTGAAGAGGAAAAGTAGGAAGAGCAGTGGGTTAGATATGAAGCATTCTAATCAATGACAAGTTCAGGGACACAGGGCAGGAGCTAGAGTGCAAGGTGAAGAAAGGAGTTGTGACATGAAGATGGCCAGGGATGGCCAGTGGAAATAACACTGGGGTGTGGGACACTGGGATTGTAATCAGCATGGGATGATGGAAAGAACATGGAATTTGAAATCAGAGGACCTCAATTCCCATCCCATCTTTCCCACTTACTATCAAATCTGTAAACTGAGTTGGACTAGATTAGCGGTGTGGTGTTCTATAGCATTCCAAAGTACAGTATTCAAATGTTAATTGGGGAAATATTTAATTAAAAAAAATGAGAATATAGCAAAGCATAGATATCACACTTTAAAACCAAGTCAATATGGACACCACAGAGATCCTTATGTATGGTTTAGTGGCCCCTGTTCCTATCTGAGTTTGACATCTCAAACTAGATGTACTGGATGACCATCCAGTCCCTGGTCTAGATAATATTTGTAAAGTGCTTAGCACAGTACCTATAGGCACTTAATAAATGTTTATTTCCTTCCTTACTTCCTTCTTGTTCTGATTACCTCTAAGAATGTTATGAGGATCCCATGAAATACTGATTATTGACAAAAGTTCTTTCCATATCTGGTCTCTGTATGTGTGTGCCCATCATATGTCTGAATCTGAGTTCAAATTCAGCTCTCTATTACTTATGGAAAAGTCACTTAACCTCCCAGAATTTGTTTCATCCTTCATATAAAGAGGAGGGGCAATGAATTGTTCTCTAATGCTAATTCTTGTGTTATTAGTCCTAGCTCTACCTCTAACTCATTGTGATTTCAGGCAAGTCACTTAGCTTTCCAGGTTCCTTATCTTTAAAAGACATAATTCACAAGGCAATTCCAATAGACTTGTGATGGAAAGAGCAATTGGCATCCAGAGAGAGAACTATGGAGACTGTGGATGATGTATAGTATTTCAACAATTTGTTGTTGTTTATTTGTTGGGTTTTTTCTTTCTTGTGGTTTTTTTCTCCTTTTGATCTGACAAGTATGGAAATATATTTAGAAGAATGGTACATGTTTAACTTATATCAAATTGTTAGCAGTCTGGGGAAGGGAGGAGGAGGGAAGAATAAAAAATTGGAACACAAGATTTTGAAAAGTTGACTGTTAAAACTATCTTTACATGTATTTAACCTTTGTCTGCCTCAGGATACTCAGTTATAAAAGGAAGATAATAATAGCACTTACCTTCCACAGTTGTTGTGAATATTAAATGAGATAATATTTGTAAAGTGCTTGGCACAGTACCTGTAGACACTTAATAAATATTTATTTCCTTCCTTCCTGCTTATGAAGATCCCATATAATAATGATTATATTCAATCAACAAGCAGTTATTAAACTGTGCTATATATCAAGCACTAAAGGCACAAGTACAAAAATGACACACTACCTTCTATCAATCAATAAACTTTCATTAAATACTCGTGCCAGGTACTACAATCCCCTAAGAGCTTACATTCTACTAGAATCTATAATTGAAAGGGACATTGAAGATCATCTCACCTGACAGTTCTCAAAACGTAATCTAGGAATCCCAAGGGTTTCCTAAGACCCTTTTCAGGGATCCACAAGTCAAAATTATTTCACAATAATACTAAGACATCTTAATTTCCAATGTGGTAAATAGATATTACCCACAGAATTTAATATTTTCTGAAAAAATTTCAAGTATAAAGGAGAGCTGACACCAAAAAGTAATCAATCTAGTCCAACCCCCTCATTTTAAAGAAAAAGAAACAAATGTTCGGAGAGATTGAGTGATTTGCCCCTGGTTATACGGCTAATAAAAAGCTGATCCAGAATTCAAACCCAGTTCTCATTCATTCCAAATCTAATCATTGTTCCACTATACTGACTGACTCAAAGAAGGGAAAGAGAGATAAAAGTGCTTCCCAGGTGGACAAATTGTTAACGATCTCTATGCAAGGCCACTGACTACTCTGCTAACACGTCAGGTGTGCCCAGAGTGGATCGTGATCACAAGGACTGATTTCGGTAATAGGGTTCATTCAGATAACTTCCCTATCATCCATGGCCTTCTTCCTCCCACTCTGACTCAGTCAGAACATTTTGCCTTTCTCTACCAGCACACCAAACTCTTCCCAGGCCCCACCCACACTTTTTATTCTTTCTTTCCTTTTTTTCCGACTAATCTCCTCTTTACAGCCTCTCTGAGTCCCCAGGGGGGCCAGCGCTCATTGACTTCAGCAATCCTGTCTAGGTGAGTTATGTTCTACTCACCAGTAATTCTGTGCCTTTATTGGATTTCTTCAACCGCACTCAGTCCGTTTCATCAGCTCCTCAGACGGGGAGCTACACTTTGGACCAAGACTTTTATTGACTAATTAGAGGGAAGATGTTATCTTTATTCCGTATCTCGGCCCCCTCAGTTCTTCCAAAGCTGCAGCAGGTTTTTCCCAAGGGGGACTTTTGATGATTCTCCCTAAAGCTCATCTACTTCCTCTCATCTCCCTCCCTCTCAGTAAGGAGGGGACTGAACCCTTAGCATTTCCCTCACCCTCCCCTGAGACCATAAGCTTCCCGCATCACACCTAACAAAGTCAACAATGGTTCCACTCCTGTCGTTTTAGAGTCAGTTTCATAGACTATCAGAGTTATAAAAGGCCATAGAAATCATCTACTTAAATCTTTAATTTTATGAAGGGGGAAACTGAGGTCAACAAAGGGAACAGGCTTATCCAAAATCCCATAGCAAATGGTGAGAGCCCAAACCAGCACCTACACTTCCACAGTCCCAGTTCAGGACATTTTCCAATATAGACAAATAATATTGTAATCAGTGAGTAGTCATTTAAATTTATTAAGGATAAACTTGTCTTTTCCTTTCCAGACAGGAGCAGATTTTTATGAGAAAAAAAGAATAGTCCAATGGGGATGAGCAATAATGAAGAAAGGAATAAGGGGAACTAAAGACTGAATATAGAAAAATCTCAATTTTGCCCCACACTGCCCTATCATCTGTTTATCCTGGCTCTCTGCTCCAGGCTAGGAACCTCTGACCCCATTTAGGGGTGATTCATTAAGGAGCCTGCACTCAGAACTCAGATTTGCTACCAGTATCTTTTTTCTTTATTTCCAAGTGGAAAAATTAGAAATAGTTGGGTTCTACTGGCATGATCATCCCATAAAACATCTGCATCAGTATAGATCTAAGGTTTGTACAGCAATTTACATAAATAATTTCATTTTAATAATCATAACAACTCTGTGAAATAGATGCTATTGTTAACCCTATTTTACAATGAGGAGACTGAGACTTGGAGAGGTTAAGTGATAAAGCAAAGGTCACATAGCTAGTGCACCTAGGAATTGAACTTTGAGATTAATGTTCTATCCACCATTCCTCATTTCTTTTCTATATCTTGCTGCTACAGAATATTAAGAATTAGAAGAATCTCAGAGGTCCATTTGTCTAATTTATTCTTGAATTAGGAATCCTTTTGACATCTCATCAAGTGATTATTCAAATGTTGCCTTAAAACATATAGAGATGGAAATTTTACTACTTCACAGATCAGCCTATTCTTTCACCTTTTTTAATTTTTATTTTTAACAAATTTAGTTATTAGGACATTTTTGTATTGAACCCAAATCAGCTTTACTGCTACTTCAACCCCTTTGGTCCTAGTTCCAAAATGCACAAACATAGAATAGGGAGATCCATGTCTATGCAAAAATTAAACTGAAAAATATCTGGAGGTCTTAGCATACTATAAATTCAAAGAATATGAACAATATAACCTGGCAATACATATATACCCTCCCCCCACCCCGAAAAAGAAAAATATTATCTCGGACTGCAATAAGAAAAGCATAGCAGTCAAAGCAAAGAAAATTCCAATTCTGCTGTACTCTTCCCTGGTCAGATCACAAACAGAGGATTGTAGTCAGTTCTAGGTGTCATGTTTTAGGAAGTTTATCAAATAAGAGCAAGCATGATAGAGCTGATAAGGAGTCTGGTATTTAAGAATAAGTAAAAGGAAATGGGGATGCTTAGTCTGGAAAGGATATAAACTAAATAAAAAAGATAGTCATGTGAAAGAAAGATCAGACATATTCCCTTTGGTCCTAGGAAGTAGAGTAGGATTAATGGACAGAAGTTATAGACAGGTAGATTTGGCTTGATCTAAGAAAGAATACCCTAAAAATTGTAGCTATTTGTAAGTGCAATGTGCTACCTTCAGAGGTAATAATAGTCAACATTTACATAACACTTTATAACTTGCAAAGCACTTTATGTGTGTTATCCTAGTTGATCCTCACCACAACCTCATGGGGTAGATGCTATTATTTCCCCCATTTTACACATGAGAAAATGGAGGCTGAGAGACTATTGTCTCTCATAGTCACACAGATATATGTGTCTGAGGCAGCATTTGAACTCAGACTCAATACTGACTAGAGTACCATTTGGGGGGAATGTTGTAGAAAGAATTCTTTCTTATGCATGAGTTGGACTTGGCTTCTGAGAGCTCTTATGTGATCCTGTGTTAGTTCTACTTTTAGGAGTCAAACAGATTAAGTCTAACCCTAATTTACCCCATCAAATATTTGTTTACAGGAAGACAATCATATGAGTTTCCTTGTTGCTACTTGTACCACTATTCTCTGGCTCTCTCTGTATTCCCGAAGCCTACCATCCATCCACCATACAAAGTTTACCATTCACTGTTCTCCATTCTCTTAGTTATTTCCTTCCAAACTGGTCCATCTCCATCACCACAAAGACCAGGACAAGAGAAGAGACATCTTATCATTTTGTACTCCTTTTTCATTGTAAACCTAGTTGAGAATGTGATTGCATGCTGGAAAACAAGTAATGAGATTTCTTCTTTTGTTTGAAAAGAGAAGCTCTAACATGAGAACAATCCTTTTAGGAGGCAAAGGGATAGACTAGATGAAAAAAAATGTGATGGAGTGGAAAAAGCCATGAATTTGGGCCAAATATTCAAATAATTCAAGAAATTTGTTAAGTATCCATGTGCCAAAAATTGTGCTGAGAGAGAGAGAATCAAAAATAAATCAGTGACTATATTAAAGGAAGTGAAATTCTTTTCTTTCTTTTTTTAATAGCATTTTTTCCCAATGGCATGTAAAGACAACATTCATTTTTTGAAAGCTTTTGAATTTTAAATTTTTCTTCCTTCCTCCAAACTTCCCATAACCTCTCCCCAAGACAGCAAGCAAGTTGATGTTATATGTGTTCAAGCATGTAAAACTTATCTCTACATTAGTCGTATTGTGAAAAAGAAGCAGAACAAAAAGAAAAACACACACGCCCAAAAAAGTGAAAATAGTATGCTTTAATCTACATTCAGACTCCATAGTTCTTTCTCTGAATGTGAACAGCATTTTCCATCATGAGTCTTTTGGAATTGTCTTGGATCATTTTATTACTGAAAAGAACTAAATCAATCATAGTTCGCGTTACTGTTACTGTGTACAGTGTTAAGAAGATGAGATTCTAATGAAGGAAAGTATTCAGATCTGTTATCAAAACACAGGGATAGGACTGGACCTGTGATTTCTTTGATGTTGGGAATTCCCAAATGAGGAAGGAAAGTCCCTCTACTAATGCAGGTTAGCATTTCATCTGCAGTGTTAGAAAATTTCTTAAAGCACTGAGGAGTTAAGTGACTTGATACTCTATGTGCTCTAGGAATATAAATATAAGATAATTTCAGGAGGTGGAGGTACTAGTAGCTGAGTGTATCAAGAAAGGCCTCATGGAAGAGACCACATTTGAGCTGAATTTTGAAGATGAGTGATTCTAAGAGGTGAGGATTTGTCCTGGGGGCAAGTTGGAGGAGTGAGAGGAAGGCTTAATTTATAGCCTGAGCAAAGGCTTGGAAAGGGAGATGGCCATTCATTATGTAAACGTAACAACATAAATGCTAGGTGGGCTTGAATTAAGAGTTTTTCTGCTTACTGCCTTCATGACCTATAGCAAATTAATTTAATTTTTCTTAATGTTTGTTTCCTAAACTGTAAAATGAAGGACTCTGAACCAGGATTCTTCCTGATGCCTTCTATTATGAACCACAACCAATATCTGTACTGAATCATCCTGCCTCCTTATCTTAAGGCAAAAAAAAAAACCCTTTTCTTGCTTGTTTTGTTTCTAGAGTGCCAAGTCTCCCATGGTGCACCAACCCTTACTCCTGTTTCCTAGCACAAATTCACAAATTCATGGCAGCCAGACACTGTTGGATTTGATCTCTGTGGCAAGGTCAGAATGAGTAGAGGCTGTATTGTCTTGGGAATCGCGGTAGCAACTGGGAACTGTTCATAGAGCCTCTCCTGGCTGGGCAATGCCCAGCATTCACCAGTAAAGATGCATGTGCATTGTGGCAGGATGTCAGGTTCGGGCAGGAAGGATGGAGGAGACAGGAAGGTAGGGGGTTTGTAACCCCAGCCCCCCAAAGCCACCTAACAATTACCCCAAAGTTTGCAGCCCCTCCTATAAATTGACTGTTGTTGTAAGAGAAGAAGAGATAATAGCAGGCTTTACTAACTTTTCCATTCTCTCTGAAAGAAAGGGCTTCAATTAACTTCTTAATGTACTTGGAAATTGCTTGCAATGGATAGGAATTACCTGAGACTGTATACAGTCTCTGAAAACTTTCCCTTCCAAGCCCTCCCTTCTGGGTTGGGAGTACCTTGGGGATTCTTGAATCCACTCTTGGGATCAGTGTAGTTTAGAGAGCTCTGTGATAAGAACACTGGCTTTGGAGTCAGAGATTCTGGTTCAAAACTCCTCTGGGCTGCTTGCTGCCATACCATTTGACTTCTCAACCTCAGCACCCTCATCTATACAAAGATGGATCACTACAAGATCATTAATTCCCCTTCCATGCTGACTTTGTAAAATGTACCTATGGCCCCCAAATGGTGATGCATCCAAAGCTCACCCAGGCACCAAGAACCACCAAACTGAGAAGATGGCCGACTGACCAGGATGACTCCAACGCCAGAAAAGACCCCTGCCCCAAAATATCTCTCTGCATCCCCCCCCACACACACACACACACACAGTGCTTCCTATCCTTCTGTGACCAAAGCATTCTCTTTTAATGAAGCCTGTGGACCTCCCCTCAGGTAAGCCACTTGAACACGTGGCTTACCTGAGGGGAGGTCCACAGGCATACAAATTTAGAACTGAAAGGGTGAGCCATCTAGTCCAACCCTCTTATTTAATATTTGTGTAAAACTGAGGCCTGGAGAGGCAGACACAACTTATCCAAAGTGCCATGAGAGTAGTAAATACCAGCATTCGAACCCAGTTCCTCTGATCCCATATCCACTATGCATTATTCTGAAAGTTTAGCAATCATTCAAGCTGAGTGTGAGTTAATTAATCAGACTGTTTAGCTGTCACCCAACAGAGCAATGAGCATCTTGACAAAATGAGCATCTTATTAAACAGGCAACTAAGGACCAAAGTTGACAAAGTCCTGGGCCTAGAATCAAGAAAACCTGAATTTGAATCTTGCCTCAGACATTTACTGGCTGTGTGATTCAGGGCAAGTCAGTTAACTTCTCTAACTTCATTTCTTCATCTGTTAAATGGGAATATCTGCCAGAACTGTTGTGAGGACAAAGTATTGTAAAGCCCTGCTAATTTTAAGACATTATATAAATAATATTATTATTAATCCTTACCAAGTTGAGGAAGCCTAGCTGAGGCACTCCAGGAAATGGAGAGGGCCATTATGGACAGAATGAAGATGATTCAAATGGGAGTGAGAAATGGAAGAAGATAATAGTTGAGGAAAGACACAAAGAAGGAAGTGGGGGAAGGGAACAAGGTTGATTGGAGGACAAAGATAGGATTTCAATTATCAAGTTACTTACTTTTGCCCAATCCCCTAATCACTCAAAAGACCCTAGCTCCTATCCTGGTGCCCCCTCCCTTACATGGAACATTTCACAGGAAAGAAATGAAGAGCCCCTCAAAAAGAGCAGAAAGATGAAGTCCTTGGTAAAACACACAATAGAAAAGGTGTGTGCTAAGGCCTCTCGGTGACTACCTTGTCCTGGAATGAGTGGCTGAGAAACAGCTAGTCTCTAAATACCCATGAACTAGTCTCATTAATCTGAGCAATGACTGCTCCAATCACCTCTCTGTGAGCATTACATCAAGAGACACTTATTTTTGAATTGGCTGCCATAGAAAGAGGAAACAGCCTGGGAAAGCGAGAGAATGGAGGAAGTGGAGAATTATTGACTGTTAAAAAAATCCAATGACAAAGTGTTTGACTCTACACTTGAAGGCAAGGAGAAATCAGGGTAGCGAGAGAGCAAGGGGAGTGAAGAAGCAGTTGGGGGTGAGACACAGGGAGAAAGTTGAAGGAAAAGCCAAGAAACAGAAAAGTGAATATGTTCCATGCATAAAATCACAGGAAATCAGAATTGGAAAGGGGTTTAGAGACATCAACTTCCTCATTTTATTGGCAAGGGAACTAAGTCCTAGAGATAGGGAAATCACTTGTCCAAGATCACATATCCAATTGTTTTCAGACACCCTGAACTCTAAGCTTCCTTTCACTTCCAATAATTAATGATTCCACAAAGAGAACAAGAAAGTGTCTAAAGCTGGGAAGAAATTTAGGTCAATCATAGGACCTATTTGAACTTTATTTACAACTCCTAGTGAATTCTGCATATAAATTTTTTTTTTATTTTAAATGTTCTTTAATTTTTCTTATTTCATTAATAGACTATAAGATTCTTAAAGGGCAGAACCAATGTCTTATATCTCCTTTAACAATTAGCACCGTTGCTTTAAAATTATTTGTTGATTGATCATGAATCATAAGAATCAACAATCATTTATTAAACTCTTGCTGTGTGTAAACCACTGGGGTTCTGACACATTAAATCAATGAACAATTACTGTACAGTAACTATGTGTCCAACTCTGTGTTAAACTACTCTAAAGAAGACCTGGAATTAAAGACCATTTGAGGAAGCTACACAAAAAAAGAAAAATCAACCGGCAAGCAATGACTGACATTTTAAAATCAAGTATGTGATTGTGTGGGTTGGATTCTGAGCACCATTGTTCAAAGGGAAGAGATCAGAGTAGCAACATGCTGGAGAAGAAAGTACTGAACCCCTGGACTTGGCAATGGCAGAAGCTTGAATTCTAATCCCTCTGACATGTACTGGTTGTGTGATGGTGGGCAAATCAATCACTCAGCTAAAGGAAGGGGATATAAAGAATCACTGAATATCTCTGAATCTGTCTCATCACCTATAAGTGGGAAAGAGGGAAGAAAAAAGAAAGAAGGAAGGAAGGAAGGAAGGAATGAGAGAGGGAGGAAGGAAGGAAGGAAGGAAGGAAGGAAGGAAGGAAGGAAGGAAGGAAGGAAGGAAGGAAGGAAGGAAGGAAGGAAGGAAAAAGCAGGAGAAGGAGGATGATGATAATGGCATCCATTTCCCAAGGTTGCTTGGAGGATCAGGTAAGGTGGTGTTTGCAACACTTTGCACAGCTTATTTTAATAGGTAAATGTCAGTCATTATTACTTGTAAGCCTGGGTAGGATTTGTCCGGGCAGCGAGTGCGTACCATGTCAGGGCAACCACCCTCTCTAGTCTGTACCAGTTGGTGCCAAGTGCCTCAGGAGGAGCCCTGACACCGTGGAGCCTGCATCACCTGGTGAATCCCAGCCTCTAAATCACCTGTGACAGTTGGCTCTTGCAGAGGAAATGAATTGTTGCAACACAGTCCAGCCATGTTGTATCGATATGATTAGCTAGTTATCCGAGGAGAGGAGTAATTCGCTTTGATTTTTAAGTGTCTTTTAGCAGCCCAGTCCTAATGAGGCTGGTCTAAATTGATTAGATACTCAGAGATATAGCACGGTTCACAGATTATTTCAGAAAGCTGTCAAAATCCTGAGACTTCCATTTCATTGGATTTAATGACGGCTGGAAAAGGTGTGTGCAGCCCAGCCAGATACAATCACATTCGTAGGCGTGATCCTTTCAAGCACAATTCAATTAAAGTGTTATTCTCTAATTTTATTAGAGCTGGAGCCCAGAGCTAATGCTGGCGCCCAGAGCTAATGCTGGCACCCAGCATTTCATCAGGGAGGGGAAGGGGAAGGGGTCCAATTTAATTTCTCTAATTGGAATTTAGTGATCTAACATGCTTTTCATATCTTAATTCTTGGGATAATCTCTGATTTCTGCATCTGCTACAATTCTTTTAATGGAACAGGGGCAATCAGAAGCATCAGTCAACACCTCTGGTTGGATCATATGGTTGCATCTGCCTCTCAGAAGGAAATTCTCAGAGAGCCCCAACCCCTGCCTTAACTGCCCTTTCCCACTTCTGACTTTGAGACATCTGGCAAGGTTTGCCTTTCTCATTAGGTGAAGCTCCATCTTGCAGCCTCTGGAGTTTCCTTCCCAAGGGGATGCAAAATAAACGGCAGGTTAGAGGGTCGAGCTTGGGGATGAGTGTGTGTGTGTATGTGTATATGTATGTGTGTGTGTGTGTGTGTTGAGAAAGGAAGAATGGGGGCAGTTTTTACTCAGCTCTCAGTCTCTGGGTATTGAGAAATTATACTAAAAGTAATTCCTTGCCGCCCCTGGGGTAAGTCTGTTAGAAGCATCAAGTCCTAGAGAGTAGAATGCACTAGAAGAATGCTAAACCCAAGATAGAGATTCAAGTCCTACTTACAGGCTATGAGATCTTGAACAAATCACTTCAACTCTGAGATCCTCAAATTTCTCATCTATCAAATTAGAATGATTATTCTTGCCCCCCATCTAACTCACAAGGCTGTTGTGAGGCTCAATTGAGTGATAGATTACAAAAACAAACAAAAAAAAACACTTTTTAAATGATAACTTGAGAGCTCAAGGCAGCTGCTTAAAATGGGTCATTTTAGGAATACATTTTCCTTTCCTTCCCTCCTCCAATAAAGACAGTTGCTTAACAAACCCTGGGAGAACTACTGTGTTTCAACCATGTTTCCTCTACCTACCGGATGAGATTGTTGTGAGTAAAGTGCTTTGTAAGAATCAAGCATTATATAAATGTGAGTGATTATTATTATTGGTGATGTCATTTATAATTAAAGTGACCTCTTTGTTTAGGATAGCAATTCAATACATTATACAGTCCTAGACTGGGACCATTAGGGAGTGCAGAGGACCCTAGTGGGTGCCTGTTGTGAAGGGAGACCCCTTTCTCAGGGAAGTCTTCCACATCCATTCCTCCCATAGGGTCCCCAATTTCAAAAGTACCCACCACCTTATTGATTGGTCTGGTAGCCTTTAGTATTCAGTATGTGGGCTCCCAGAAGAAAGGCTCTCATCTCTGTCCCCCTCTGTCCTTTGATCACAATATCCCCCAGCATCACTAATCTCCAGTGGTATCATCTGACACTAGAGTGCAGCTGGGAAGAGAAGACCTGAAGCTTAAAGACTCCAACAGCCCCCCTTCCCCATGGCCCACACCTTGTGCCCAGTGGGGACTGGATTGAGGAGAAAATGAAACTCAAATGAAAATTGTGGGAGGCCCCTGCTGGGCTGACACATAACTGATGGCCTTGCTGATATGACCTGCCCCGGCCTTCATCTTCTTTACTAGTGTTCTGATGATGGCTGGAGGATAGAGAAGGGGGGTGGGTGTAGAATGGCCCAAAAAGATGGAGGAGAGATAAGTGAGTTCTTTGATGATTGGCTAAACCCAGGATAAACTCTACCCAAGATGTTCAAATTTAGGCAAAATGTTACTCAAATTTTATTCTTTCCCATAAATTCATTAATTTCAAAACCTGGATTAAAATATTAAGCAGATCTTTTGCATAGGGGGAAAACCCTCCAATTGAGGAGAGAGTTTAAGTTCCAAAAGGGCCTTTAGGGACAATAACCTTAATTGGTCTGTGGGACAGGTAATATCAAAGATTTATTATGCTTTTCATTTTTAAGGGAGCTTTCACACCCATTATCTCATGATCCTCACAATAACCCTAGAAAAAGGAAGAGAGAATAGTATATCCATTGGACAGAGGAGGAAACTCGGGCTTAAAGAGGTCAGTGAGATGATTTGCTCAATCATACCATGTGTTATCATAGATAAACCAGGATTAGAATCCAGAAAGCCTAACTTGCATCCCTAGATTCTTTCCAGGGTGGCAACTTGGGGAAAAAAAATAATAATGAATTTAGAATCATTGAGAGCTGGGCTCAAACCTTGGCTTTTACTGACAGTTACTGACTCTGTAGTTTCAGAGCTATACATATCATCCTATGAGTCTCAGTTTCCTCCCCTGAAAATGGAAGTAATAATACATCCTAGCCCAACTTACCTCATAGCAAAAGTGTTTTATGAAGCCCTATAGACATGTGAGCTGTTGTTATTCCCAACCCACTGAGCTGTCTGCTGCTTGATGGTGACATGGCCCCCTCTAGAGAGATTCTGATCACAATTCCAGGCTCCATAAGGCAGGTTGATCAGAATGAATCAGACAAACTTGCACAGATTTTGGCAAAAAGCTGGGAACTTTTATCCCTGGTGAGCTTCTTCCTTCCTCCCTGCTCTTCTCCCTTTGGGCTGCTCAGGGCAGAACAATCATGTGCTGGCCAGCCAAATAGGAGTGCTTCTTCTATCCCACAGTGAGACTGTGCTTAGGATGGGCAGAGCCTCCTCCCAACCCCCCCCCCCCAACACTCCTCCTGATGAGTAGACACACAAGACAATGATACTGTCTGTCTCACCCATAGGGCCCCCCAAGGGCCTGGGAGAGACCTGCAAACTGGCCAGAAACTGTAGCTCTGCATGGTGCCTGGTTTGTCCATGGAAATGCCTAGGTTCTCCAAGACCCGTGTGCCAGTTGAAAATGATAGCAGAGGGGAGTGGGGGTTGTCTCTGACTAAGCTCAAGGAGGGAGTCTGATCAGTTCCCAGCTAGGTTCTTTTCTACAAGGGAAAGGGGATCAGGGATAGCGGTGAAGGTGGGAAGAGAAGGATGTTAAGAATAAAAACTCTAAAGACATAGGCCAGACATAAGTGAATTGCATGCACCACAGAGTAGGACCATCTTGATTAATTCCAGCCCCCTTGTATATCTGAATAAAGACATAGTCAATATGTCTGATTTTGCCATTTTTCCTTATTGGAAAAGCAAGTCTCATTTTCCCCTTTGGTGTTAGTTCCACTGTCTGAAATAATTAAGCACAAAGTTTATCACTAGGAGAAATAGAAGAAAATGTGCAGAGGAGATAGAAAAAGAGATAACTGAGAAAAAAGAGAAGGTAGAAATAATGAACAGGAAAGAAGAGAGAAGGTGTGGAGGGAAAGAAGAGAGAACAGACACAGATTGACACAGAGACAGAGAATGGAAAGCTAAAAGAAAGGAAGCAGAAGATAAGGGATTGTTTGACTAAGATTATTCTGTATTGCTATAATAATTTAATGGGTAACATTACAAAGGAAAGTCAAATGGAAATATTATGACCACTTGCAGGGAAAAGTGCTCTAGGAAAATAATTCTCATCAGGAGGGTTGACCAAAGAGAATCATTCTGACTAGTGTTCTATACATGTCAGGGAGGGATAAAAAGCTGGGGACTGGGGAAATGTACGGGATCACCATCTGGTTGGTGGTATTGCCTTCCTCTGGTGGGAATGATTTATTTCATTGTCTTGTCAGATTTTCCAACCTAGGGAAGCATCTGAGGCTTCAAGAAGTGAAATAAGGCAGAATTCATGTCCTCCCAAGAAATAAAAATGTTTTGAAACTGTGACTCAAACCTGAGCTCATCCTTCACTTGAATTTTGAATTTGGATCCTGGAAAACAAAGTAAATCCCCAAATAGTCAAGGCTGCTAAGTCCAGATAAAAACTCTTTCTACTATCCCAGAAGAACTCTCTGTTGGGAGCATCATTTAAACTGGATTAGAAAGGCAAATCACTTCCCCCAAAATATGACTTTCAGCAATATGCTCAAGAATAACTAATTGGTCCCTTGAGGTAAGGAGCAGTGGTGTCATTTTTGAATGTTTAAGGTCCATCCCATCACCTGTATTATGTGCCCTGAAATGTGTCTGGGGGACTCCCTTCCTGGGATTGCAAGTCTGGGCGGGGGGGGGGGTTGTGGAGAAGCACTAGTATAGCAGGATCATTTAGAATTTCTGGAAAACAAGGCTGTGCAACCAGAAAGATAATTTTCCCCAGAAGGACGCAGTGAGAAAGCCAGAGGACTTGGTATTCTTACCTGGAAACGGGGCAGGTAGACACCTATGTGATGATTTGAGAAATGCCAGAAAGGCCTTGAGAGTACATTGTCATTCTTCTATGGTCCATTCTTCTATCTTGTAGTGAGACTGTACTCAGGATGGGCAGAGCCCCCTCCCAATCCCCCCAACACTCCTCTGGTACATTGGGCTTTTGAAGACAGAGAAATTCTGTTCACCCTTCAGCTTTGCTACCAGTTGTGTGATCTTGGAAAGTTACATCACTTCCTTGGGCTTCAATATACTCATATACAAAATGAAGGGATAGAATTAGATGAGTTCCTTCCAGCTCTGGATTCTGTGCTTCCCAAATATTTCCCTGACATAGTTCCCTAGCTATGTCTGAAGTCCCACCATTGGTAATTGTCTTCCTTTGAAACAATCAATCAATTAACAACATGCCA
Organism: Sarcophilus harrisii; assembly: GCF_902635505.1. NCBI lineage: Eukaryota > Metazoa > Chordata > Mammalia > Dasyuromorphia > Dasyuridae > Sarcophilus > Sarcophilus harrisii. The sequence goes on along the minus strand of NC_045427.1, from coordinate 471,820,644 downwards.
GACAGTGCTCAATGCTAAGGATACAAAGTCAAAACGATTATTCTCTTCTTGCTACCCTCTTTAAAAAAAAAAAAAAAAAATTCACCTTGGAAGTGGGACACATTAAGTACCTAATATTTTATATTGAATGAATGTGTCAGATGCTTTTTTGCCTGTGCCAAGAAAGTATAGGTCTGCTCAAGAGCACTGGAAACTGGTCCCATGGGGAGAGTTGAAGTGTTATGTTTAGACCTTTTCAGCCATGTCCAACTCATTGTGACCCCTTTTGGGGTTTTCTTGGCAAAGATACTGGGGTAATATGACACTTCCTTCTTCTGCACATTTTACAGAATTTTGAAACTGAGGGAGAGGGGGTTATTAGGTGACTTGCCCAAGGTCACACAACAGGAAAGTGAAATGAGACTGAATTTGGACTCAGGTATTCCTGACTCCTAGCAGATTCTCTATCCACTGCACCAACTGCTACCCTAAAAATTTGTTGCTTTTGTTACTGTTTGGTCTATTAGTGAGTTTTCAAGGGCTAGTAGGATTTAAAGCTGAGAGAGATCTTAGAGACTGCCTATCTCAAGCCCCTTATTTTATAGGTAAGAAATGAACACCCTTTCTCTAGAAAGGTGACTTGTCCAGCACCACTCAGTAAGCAGCAGAGTCAGGATTCAAACTCCAGACTTTGGTCCCCAAATTCAGTGTCCTTTCTATTCCACCTCGTTAGTTGCTCCAAGAGTAGCACCTGCAAGGGCACTTCTCTGTATACTTCCTCCTACTCTTGTTCTGAGATGTACAATTTCCAGCCTGACTTCTCTGGGCAGAGTCCCTCAGGGAGACCTTCATTCCTCTCCCTCTTCCCCTTGGAATTGTCACATGGGATAGGATAGGATGGTTGGTCAGACAAACTCCATGACCTTCTCTTTTTAACCTCCTTTGCAAAGCAGAGGGTGATATTACCAGGACATTTATAACAGGTTGGCTGGCTATTTCGGTTGGGCGCCTTTTTGCAAAGTGTTATTACCCCCTTTTTGCACAGGAAAAAATATGCCTAGATTTTCATTGATCCATCTTGAATCAATGCTTTTAAAAATCTTGGACACATTTTCCTTAAGAGCAAAAGCATGCATTTTATGTTTTGACATGGTGTTATCGATCGGCAGCGGCGAGAGAGCTCCACCTGCCCAGGCTTCTGTTTCCCAGCCGGCCAGGGCCTGGTCGCACTGCGTCCTTAATGGCTCTGCTCCTGTTTTCTCGGCTTGCAGCCTCTCCTCCTTATCCTCTGGTTGCTCAGCCCCAGCCCTTTCTCAGTTTTTTAGAGTGATCGATATGGTGCCGAGGCCTCCTGCTGCTCCCTGTCACTCAGGCTAGGCCAGCCCATCAATTATGTATGTGTCTCTCTCTCAAATTTCTATTGCATTTGTCAATGGCTAATCGATAGTTCCTCTCCCCGCCCTTTTTTTTTTTTTTTAATCCTCAAAGATGAGCAGGGAATTTGAACTTTAATACAAACAAGATTTTTTTTTGGAGGGGGGAAGGGCGAACAGAAGGTGGAGAGCTGCAGGTGGGGGAAGGGGGAAGAGAATAAAATGTCAGTAAATGAAGGAATCTGAGACAGTGACTGATTCCCAAGGAGTTGGGGGTGCTTTGTGAGGTCTCTTTATAACTGAAGGCACCAGGCCTAGTCTCACAGCCAAGGAGGACCGTAGGGGGTAAGCTGGGGGGATTGGCTCCTTGCAGCCTCACCTATGACCTGATGGACCTCTCCCACAGCAGGAGGTGCTCTCTGTGGGAGGCACTCTGAACTTCCCTCCATTAATGACATCTGACATTTCAGTCATCCTGAAAGGAGCCTGAGCCATTCTGGCTGCTTACCCTAGGCCTCCAGGGTCTTCTTTCAGGAGGAGGATTGATGTTCTCAGCGAAATGTCATCTTCTGTTGACGTCTCAATTGCTTTCCTTTGGACCACATGGTGACTTTGCTGGGCAATAGTGTTTGGTTGAGGGTCCGAGCAGAGAAACAGTAGAGAAAGAGAAAGTAGGGACCAGGACTGCTTCAGGAATGGTCCTCCAAGTCCATGGCTGGATAGTTGTGCCCAAAGTTCTAAAGTAAGCAAAGTCTCCCTTCAAAAACTGCCTGTCACTCCCCTTTCCTCAGTGGAAAGAGTACCTCAGAAAACTGAGGTTGATTTGAAATCAGAAGACTTAGCTTTGCTCTGTTGAGCTTTTGTCTTATCTAAATCCACTTTTAGTTCCCTGGATTTAGATCTGGAAGGGAAGCTTATCTGTTACAGAGGCCCAAAGAGATTAAGTAACGTTGTTATATGGATTGGTCAAAGAGGTAGTAAATGAAATTCAGCATTTGAACCCAGATCCTCTGAGTCCAAATACAACACATACCATATACCTCAGAAGATGCTTCATTCAGTCTTTCCCCAGGAAACCTGGATGTACCATATACTACCTTTTAAATACTCTTTATAGATTTTGAATGTTGATAAGATGTTTGCCTATTATATCCTCCATTCAAATCTGAGTTCTCCGAGGGCAGAGAAAAGGGTTTTTTTTTTTATTTATTTGTTTGTTCTTCGCCTTTCTTTATATCCCCATCATTTAGTCACTGTTTTACATATAGTTGTTGTTCAATCATTTTTCGGCCCTATGCAACTCTTTGCAGCCCCACTTAGGGTTTTCGTGGTAAAAATATGGGAGTGCTTTGCCATTTCCTTTTCCAGCTCATTTTACAAATGAGGAACTGAGGTTAAAAGGGGTTATGTGACTTGCCTAGAATCATATAACTAGTAAGTGTCTGAGGTGAGGAAGATGAACCTTCCTGACTCCAGGCCTGGCGCCTATCAACTTTGCCAAGCAGTTGCCCATTATATATAGGAAGGGTTCAACAAATATCTGCTGACTGACTCCCCATGCACTTTCATATCTGCCCTTCCATTCTTCCAAAGATTTAGCACCACTTCTTCTGGAGCTGATCTGCCTCAATTCTGAAGCTGTGCTGTAGAGTAGTGATTAATATCAAACTAATCCATTCTATCAGGTCTGGCCTAGACCATGTTTCTCATTCCATCCAGTCAATCACCAGGTAACCTGAGTCTGGCTCATTTACCTTGCCAACTACCCTGCCACTGATGTGTATGTGCCCTATCCCATCCACTTTCCATCCTCCAGTCCCTGCCTGTTTTCTATCTCTTAATGTACGAATGTTAATCAAAACAATTTAATCAATAATACCAGAAAGGCTGAGATAGTTAACTGCCCTCCACCTTCATTCACAATTCTTGAGAGTCTCCAGATGAAAATTCCACTTCCTGAATATCACCTTCTTATGTGTTGTCTCTTTCAATCAAATGTCAACTTCCTAAAGGCAATAATTGCTTCTCTATTGTATTTGTGTCCTCCAAACCTACTAGAATATGAGATACTTAATAAAGGATTTTTCTTCCATTCATGTAAGAATATCAATTCCTTCGATTATAAAATGGGAAGGTTGTACTAAGATTTATTCCATCTAAGTATCCTGAGACTAAGCTGACCTCTGGTAGTAAAAGACCCTGCATAGCAGGGTAGAAAGAATATGGGACCTGTGTTCACAGTTAGCAGTAGCAATGAACAAGTCACTAATTCTGAGTCCTAGGCCCATCATCCATAAAATGGGCATAATATAACTTAAAGTACCTATATCTTGTTTTGGGAGTAAGTGCTTCTCTAGTCCAGACAACTATTTTTGTCTGAAACTGGGACCACTACTTCCTACAGGTACAAACATGAGATGAAGGGAGAGAAGTTGGAGCTGCATTTTCAGGTTAAACTATGAATATAGTGAACTCTAATTACCTATCTTCTTTAATACAAAGAAGCATTCCCAAAAAGATTATCCATGCCCCTTGCAACTTTTAGTCCTTTTTTATAGGTGGAGAAACAGAGGTTAAAATTTGAAAGTTACTTGCTTATGGTCATAGGACTAGAAAGTTTTCAAATCTTGGTAGCTGAAAACGTCAATATCTAAGTGTTTTTCCTATCATACACACACACACACACACACACACACACACACACACACACACACCATTTTGACCATCAAGAAAACAACCACCCCAGCTCAACTCCTAAACTCATCCCAACCAAGGCAATCCTTTCCTTGAGATGTCCCTCTCTTATTTCTGAGGTATGGTGAATGCCCTTCCAAAATCACAACTATCCTGACATCTCCATAAACTAGCAGATATATTTCATTAATACCATCTCCAATAAAATTTGAGATTTCTTAGGACAAAAAAGAATGATTTACCATATATTAGGAAAGACAGACATGGCAAACACAAAGGAATAAAAACTATATTCAGAGCTTAGCTTCCAAGTAAGAATCAAGCAAAATTGCTAGTTTGTAGACATAGAATCATAACTAGGGTAAAACAAATGGAGTTTTGTCTCAGGAATTAAGGAATTTAGAAAATACTAAATTGACTCTGAGGGTTGGAAAAAACGTGGTAACAATAAAGTGATTCTATCTCCTAGATATCTCTTGCATTTGTCATCTCTCCTTTAGGTGGGAACATAGACAATCCTGAAAGAATGAAGTCATAATTTATCCAAGGCAATACAAGGGGAAATTAATGGGAAAAACTAAATATATATGTGTGTGTGTGTGTGTACATATATGCTTGTATATATATATAGATATAGATATATAAATACATATAGATACAGATAATCAGAAATTGGAAGAATAGCTTAGATTACTGGGGACAGATTTAAAAAAGAGGGTGGTAAAAAAAAATCCATAGAGATACCTCATAATAAAAATAGAACGTTTATACAGAACTCAAAATAAGACTTTTTGTATTTGGGGCAAAAGACAAGAAAAGTGCCTTTAGGTAGATCGCGATGGTAAGTAGAGAGATATAAACCATAGGACATTGGGATGAGAGGGTGGAGAAGAATTCACTTGCTCCCAATCACCTGGTAACTTCTAATCTACTAAAAGCAAAGAAGATAATAAAATCTTAGATTTAATTTCACTAAGATAAAAGTCAACAAGGAGATGTGATATTCCAGAGCTAATTCTTATTAACGAGGAGGAATTGGTTGCTGGAATGAAAATTATTTTAATCTTTTTAGAGAATTGATAACTTCATCTCAGAATCTGTTAGAAAGAAGAAAAACAAGAATTTTGAGATACATGAAGTAGACTCAGAGAGAACAGATTTTAACAAATTCAAAGAAAGGATAGAGAAGAGCCTTAAATTCTAAAGGAGGTCCACCCAGTAAAGATGGGACGTTTTCATTAATGGAGTTCTTCAGACACACACACACACAACTTCATTCCAATAAATAAATAAAGGGTAGGTATCTAAAGAGACCAATTTGGATGAACAGGGAACTTATCAATCACTTTTTAAAAGACATACACAAAATATGAAAACAAGGGCAAGCAATATGGGATGAATAGAAATTCATGTCGTGGCTCTGCAAAGAGAATGTCACAAATTTAAAAGCCCAGAATAAACTAAGGCTGCTGGTAACAAAAATGGAGAAAAAAAGAAGGCTCAAAGAAAGTTATTGGTTGGGGGAAAAGAGTATAAGAATAATGGACAATGGAGAAAATCATTTCTTCAATGGGGGAATCATTTACCTTTTATTTAGTTTCAGTTTTTTCTGCCAAGCAGAATGTTCCTTGCCCTGTAAAAATTAAAATAAAAGGGCCAATAATAAGTAATAATGGTATGTTAAAAAATACTAAGATAGTATCTGTATGCCCTTGAGTTGAAGCTATCACATTCAGGTAAACTCTTTCTAAGGGTCTGAGGCAAAACCCATTTAGTGATTAAGACTAAGTAAGAAAAGAGGCAAAGAATGGCTTTCTTTACCTAATCCAAAAAAAAAAAATCAATCTGGGAGGGGAAGCCCCTCAGAGTTTCTGGTCAAAACAATTGCTGTTTACACTCATCCTGAGTAATCACAACCCAAACAAGTAAGGCCTGGGCTGGTTCCTACTGTTGGCCAAACAGTGAGAGCCAGAATGATTTGGATTTAAGGCACAGACTTTAAAAAAGATATCTAACCCATAAACCCCAAAATATCTTGTGAGGTTTCAGCAATCAAAATTTATATTCCTTTGGGCAGAGAGCCCATAGATTAGGATAAAGGAAAGAATTTAGCTTTAAAAAGCCAAGATCTCCCTCTTCATCCAGGGCTATCTTCAATCATTCTGATCTATATCTTGCCACTGGATACCCATGGCTCTGGAGGAGAGAGTAAGGTTGGTAAATTTGCACAACTTTCCCTCACTTAAATTGAATTCACTTGAAAGTCATGATATTACCTTCCTAATGTCATGGTCCTCTTTGAGAAGGAAGGACAAACAACAACTCCTTACAGGGTACTGAAACCACTTGTTCTTGTGATTGCTAAAATATCGTCAATGGTTTTGAAAAGCAATGGAGAATAAGAAAGGTATTGCAGTCCTAGAGAAAAGTGGCCATTTTTCTTTATTAAAGGTATGGAATCTGCAAAGTATAGGTCAGTCAACTTGACTTTGAATTCTGGCACAATTCTCTTAAGGCAGTGGCTCTCAAATTGTGGTCTGAAGGAGCCTTCGTGATTCCCAGAAATCCTTCTGAGGGGTCCATGAGGTCAAAACATTGTCTTGATAGTATTAAACTTGTATTTATATATTTAAATATTCCTCTTTTTTCCAGCTACATAACTGTGAAACCAGATTGTTTTGTTCAATTGTTTTCAATTACATTGAACTCTTCGTGATAGCATTTGGGGTTTTCTTGGCAAAGATACAAAGAAGTTTGCCATTTCCCTCTCCAGCTTATTTTACAGGTAAGGAAACTGAGACAAATTTGGTTAAGTGACTTGTCTAGGTAAGTGTCTGAAGCCATATTTGAACTCAAAGAGATGAGTTCCTGCCTTTTTACCTGGAACGCTATTCACTGTGCCATCCAGACGCCCTTCAATTTCTTTATCATACTTCATGCTTCATGTTATACTTCCTCAAAAAGAATATATTACAACAAATTAGATGCAGAAGTAAATACAAGAATCTAGTTGTCTTTTATTAAATCAAAAAATAAAGAAATTTGCAAAAATATATAAAATAATACCACTATTCCCATTAATTTTTTGCTTTGGAAAATATAATTATTTTCATTAAATTGGTATTTATATTAACAATGCATTTGTTAATCATCTTTTAATAAATTCATAGATATTTAATATTTTGCATTTGTAATGTCTAATATAGTAAATTCAAATAGAGGAAGCTAAGTGGTACAATAGATAAGAGTGCCAGGTCTGGAATCAGGAAGATTCATCTGAGTTGAGATCCTGAGGTACTTACTAGCTGTATGACCCTAGGTAAGTCACTTAATCCTATTTATCTCAGTTTTCTCATCTATAAAATTAACTGGAGAAGGAAATGACAAACCAATCTAGTATCTTTGTCAAGAAAACCCCAAAGGGAACTTGCAGAGTCAGACACAATTGAAATGACTAAACAAACATAAATAGAACAGACATAAAGGAGGACTGAGGATCCTCTATAATTTATAAAGAGGTTTATAAATATAATTTATAATTTTATAAATTTTAAATATAAAATATTTAAATAAAAATTAATAAAATTAAAATTTTAAATAAAAAATATAAATAATTTATAAATTTTAATTTATAAAGAAGATTATAAAGAGGTCCTGAGACCAACAAGTTTGATAACTGCTTTCAGGTATCATTAAAGGAATGACCAGTGAGAATCCAGAAAATGAAACGGTAATCATAAAGAATTTGAAAGACTTCCTCAAAACTGTTTATATCAGATCAACCTTATTCTTTGTTGGAGAGTTACTTGCTTTTATCTACCAAAAGCTTGTAATTAAGAAAGGAATACTGATTTCAGCAATGCATTTGGTAAAATCTCTTTTCTAAACTTCTGGGCAAGTTTGGTAGATGTGGACTAGATAATAGAATTAGTCAAAAATTTAGATTTGATATCAATATGGAGGAAGTCCCTCTAGGGATCTGTTATTTGCTCTGTGCTGTTTAATATTTTTATCAATGACTTAAGTAATATGCCTATTAAATTTTCAAAAGACACTAATTTGCTGCTGCTGCTGCTGCTGCTGCTGCTGCTACTGGTGGAAGTGGTAGCCTTTTGAAAACACATAGGATGACAGAGTTATGATTTTAAAAATTTCAAGAGTCTAATATGTTGGATTAAATCTAACAGGGTGATTTTTAATAGGAATAAAGATATAGTTCTACATTTGGGGTAAAAAAAAAAAAAAAAACAATTTCACAAGTACGAGCTCTGAAAGGAATGCCTAGATAGCAATAAAGATCTAGGGGTTTTGGTTATCTAAAAATGTGATTCGATCATGTGACATGACAACTAAAAGAAACACTAATGAAAATCTTAAGCTGCATTAAGAGAAATATACTTCCTAGAAAGAGGGAAGTGGTTAAACCACAGCAAGAGTATTTTCTTCATTTTGGGGATTCATATTAGGAAAGATATTGATAAAATGGAATATTCAAAAGGCAACAATAAGAAGGTAAAGACTCAAGATCAAACCATATGAAGTTCTGATGAAAGAACTGGTTAACCTGGAGAAAAGAGGATTTGGTGGGAACTTGATAACCTTCTTAAGATATTTAAAGACTTGTCATTCATCAGAGGGATTGGTTATGTTTGGATCCAAAGGGAAGAATAAATAGAATGAAGTTGCAGAGGAGAAAAGGTAGGCTTAATGTAAGGAAAAAGCTCCCCAAGAGCTATCCCAAAGTAGAATGGGCTATCTTGGGAGATAATAAATTCTCCTTTATCAGGAGTAATCAAGCAAAACTGGATGGGGACTTATTGAATATATTATAGCAGGATTCCTCATCAAGTATTGTTTGAGCTTCTCTAAATGCTCACTGAGATTGCTTCTAACATTATAATTCTATGCTTCTCATTTAGGTTGGCTAAGACTTAGAGTTCACAAATGGCAAGCCTTCTTGTGCATGCCCTCCCTAGTGAATCTCTGGTCATCTGGATGACTTCTACAGTGCTCATGGCAGGTTCTGCCCATTTTTCCTATAAGCATTTTCCTGTGCTTTCCTTCATTGTCCCAGTAGTTGTGGCCTAGCAGATTAGGTTCCACCCACAATTGCCAGCCACTTGTAATGGGTGATAATTAAGAGCCTTTTGGGAACTGACTCCAGAGATCAATTCCATCTGTCAATACTCTTTGCACAGTAGAAATCACTTTTGGTCAACTTTTGGTTCTAAAACAGCATATAATCTACAGTAACTTACATAGATTCCATTTTGCTTTGATATCAAGACATCATTAAGTGACACATCAAGGTTATGATGATCTTCAAGTCCTAAATCTCTTGGACTTCTTCCCTTTTCCCCAGGACTGACAGTCAAAGAGATTGTCAGTTTCCTTCTTTTCATCCTTTTTGGATCATTAGTGGATTAAATATATATCTATGAGTCATTAAAATTCATGTATTACCAAGTCAGAAATTCAAACAATCCTTTTTTGTATGTCTATGGAAATATGACCATCTTCCTGCACCCAGACATAATCACTGAAACTCAAGCACCTTAAGCAAAGACTTGGCATTCCTGTTCCTTGCACTTCACATTTTATTTTGTTTTTCCTTGTGACAACATCCAATTTAACTTTCTAATTCAGTCCCTCTAGGGCTCATTTTTTTGTAATGCTCTTTGGCATAAAGAGTTGACCCAGAAGTCAAGAAGACCTGGTTTCAAGGATGACTTGACTGACATATACTGACTATGTGATCCTGGACAAATTGCTTAGCTACCCAGTGCTCCAGGCATCTCTCAAAGATTATAAATTGAAGAGAAAATTCCAACCTGCATTAGGCTGAGGACTTTTCCTCATATAAAATTCCATATATCAATTAAATCACAAATTCAGCCCCTCTCTCTATTACCAAGACTTAGTAGCTGAGTAAGTAAAGTGAAATAATAAAGACTCACATTTCTATCTCACTATAAGCTTTAAAGGGTTCTTTTCTTAGAATCCTAGATAAATGCTGATATAGAGAGCACTGAGACTCCTAAGTGAAGAATTGGATTATAGGACACTATCTTGAGTCCTGTATTAGAAATCTCAATGTTTTCCATCTTTTCCTTTCCTTTCCCCTTTCTTCTCCTTCTTTAAATATTTCAACACATTTCCTGTCCTCTTCCTCCTACAAGGAATCATTGCATTTTTGTCATTTAACAGGATCATTTTAGAGAAGCACTTTCTGGGTTCCATAATTTGATTAATAGTGATAATTATTGATAGTAATAAATAATAGCAGTACCTCATTGTAAAGAGTTCTAATGATTCTGAGAGTTATTCAAGCCTCTGAAAGGTCCTGAGTCAACAAAATATGTCCTGAACTGGTTAGACAAGCATAGCAAAAGGCAGATCCCTCACACCAGGCAAAGTTCCAGTTATCAAAAGCTACTTACAAGATGGTGTCATCCATCCCATCTCATACTTCCCACCTCAAGTTCATGGGTAGATATGCTTAGTGACTTATGTGGAGAGACTTGAAGGACACAGTCTCTTTATTTCATTTATCCATGCTTTTATAACCATAGGACCCTCTGGTCCTGAGATAGAATACTGGGATTGTTTGCAAGATAGATGATAAGATAACCTTATTTTTTTCCCCAATCTAAACACTTTACAGATGAATAGAGGTTTGGGCTGGAATTCCAAGAACTTTGAGATCAAATGCAATTTACAGAAAGTTTCCATCTCCTATATACTATTTTAATTTAAAAGACTTAATTTTCCATAGGAGGAAACTCAGATCAGAGAAAGGGAGTGGTAAGGAGAAGGAGAAGGAGAAGGAGAAGGAGAAGGAGAAGGAGAAGGAGAAGGAGAAGGAGAAGGAGAAGGAGAAGGAGAAGGAGAAGGAGAAGGAGAAGGAGAAGGAGAAGGAGAAGGAGAAGGAGAAGGAGAAGGAGAAGGAGAAGGAGAAGGAGAAGGAGAAGGAGAAGGAGAAGGAGAAGGAGAAGGAGAAGGAGAAGGAGAAGGAGAAGGAGAAGGAGAAGGAGAAGGAGAAGGAGAAGGAGAAGGAGAAGGAGAAGGAGAAGGAGAAGGAGAAGGAGAAGGAGAAGGAGAAGGAGAAGGAGAAGGAGAAGGAGAAGGAGAAGGAGAAGGAGAAGGAGAAGGAGAGAGGAGAAGGAGAAGGAGAAGGAGAAGGAGAAGGAGAAGGAGAAGGAGAAGGAGAAGGAGAAGGAGAAGGAGAAGGAGAAGGAGAAAAAGAAAAAGAAAAAGAAAAAGAAAAAGAAGAAGAAGAAGGAGGAGGAGGAGGAGGAGGAGGAAGAGGAGGAGGAGGAAGAGGAGGAGGAGGAGGAGGAAGGGAGTTAATTTCCTTATTTGTAAACTGAAGGTATTGCCATAGATGATACCTAAAAGCCCCTTCAAGCTCTCATGGTATGATCATTTGAAGAAGTCACAGTTCAGTGCACTATATTATGCTGTCTCCTAACATAGATATCTCAACATTAGTGTCTTAGACAAGGCAGGACATGTCTCCATTTACTCTTTGGAGTGAAGAGTGCTGGAAGGAGTGGGAAAGTTGAATAAGGAAGAAGTCCTAGATCTAGGATAGGAAAGCTCAGTGTGGGCACCGTTCCCTACAGGGAGGTAATCAGTGACTGTGGGTGACTTATTTGTGTCTTGTTCCCATCACTATTTTTCTCAATAGGGGGATCTGAACATAATAGCTGTTTAGTAAAAGACTAGTGACTGACCCAGGGAGTCTGCAAATGAATAGACAACTAGCCCCTAAGTTGGGAAAATGACAAAGTACCATCAGTTGTCACACATTTGGAGCTTGTGTGCCATAGAGTGACTCTTGAGGCACTGAAGTACAGTGAAAGCAGCACGGGCTTAAGTGGTAAGAAACCTGAGTCAGTCTAGATTCTGCTACAATAACTTGTTTTGGGACACTTGGCTAAGTCATCTCTCCACATTGGGTCTCAGTCTTCTCCATCAGTTCTATAAGGGTCTTCTGAGCCCTGACAGTCTAGGATTCTATTGAATGGTTCCAACCCTGATGGAGGCTCCTCTGGATGAAGCTTGAAGATAACGGGCAGAACCCAGAGAGGGGCAGAAAAATCTTGGATTGTTTCTAAATGGCATGTTCCTGCTTAAAATTAAAGGACAATAGATCCCCTCCTTTCCTCTTCACAGATGAAATGGCTCCTACCTTCTTTCTCTTTCATGCTGTTCAGTATACCCCCCCATCAGATCACATCAAGTATACACGTACCCAAACAAAACAAAACAAAAACACCTGTGTTAGAGCTTCACTGTTCCTCTTGATTGAGACTCTGATGCTCTGATTCCAACTTTGCACCCCTCCTGAGGCACTTGGGGCTTCCCTCAGCCAGACTCCTGAAGATGTCAAAGAGAATCTTGGATTTGGAATCTATCATTTCTTCTCAAGCTGTTGACACAAATGTATGTTGCACAGAGATGAGCACAAGGCTTTAATGAGAGAGTTGCCATTTAACCTTCAACAATTTATAAAGTTATATGACAGTCATAAGTGCTGCTGTGTTTCTGAGAACACAATTCCTCTGCTCTGACATATGCCGTGATGTTTGAACTAGAAACAATCACACAGATAGAGCTGCAAAACCAAATCCCTTTTGGAAAGGACGAGGGAACTGACTTACATAACCCACAGAGCCATCATGTCCACAGCAGATACCTTGTCAGATTTATATTAGGAGGAAAATAACGTGAACACTGTGAGCTGACTGGCCTATAAGGAGGATTTGGGACTAAGGCCATGGGCTACTAGCCCTGAACCTATTCCTACATCCAAAAGCCATCTAGCATAGTCATCTTTCTAAAAACCTATTTCCTCTGTCCCTTTGAACTCTCTCATTTTCTTATTAAGGTCATGGAGTTAGGTTGGGTCTTTTTTCCCTTCATTTTGCCATCTCATTTGTTTCTGTGGATGTTTTTGTTTCATTTACACTTGAGGATTAAGTTTCCATGATTCTTTTAAAGACTTTCCCCTCCTCTTTCTATAAGCAGCTGGCTGGGGGGAAGGGGGTGCTGGTGGTTAGTTTTAACAGGAGTTGTTTAACTAATTGCCAATTATCTCTGAATAGGGTATGGTTTCCAACAGCTGTAAGGGATTTTGGGTCCCATCCATTGTCTGCTGTTGCTGGTATTTGGAGTGTGTTGAGATATTCTTGGCCTGCCCCTTTAAAGAGAGAACACAGTACATCACATCTTATCCTTTTTAGGCACTTTTCCCAGATCTTCTGGACAGATTGACATAGGAGAACATAAGAGTTTTCAGAGTAGGGTAGTAAAAAGGGCATTGGATTTAGTTGCAAAGGGCCTACGTTCAATTTTAAGCTCTGCCACTTGCTTCCTGTGTGACCTTGGGTCTGTCATTTAAATTACTTGAATGGCATAGCTTCCTCCTCCACGAATGAAAAGGATGGGGTTAGATGAGGCAGCTGGATGGTCCAATGAGTAGAGACAGAAGTCCTGTATTCAAGTCCAGTCAGATCCTGACATTTTCTTATCTGGGTCACAAGTCTCTTAACCTTACTTGGTTTTTGCTTCTTCATATGCATGTAATGATATATAATAAATATATATTTATACATGTATAATAAGTATAAAATGGGGGAGGAGGCTGGACTCATGGTCCTCAGGTCCCTTTCCAGCCCTAAATCTAGGTTCTCATGATTTCTAAGATTGCTCCTGACTCTAAACCCTATGAGGAAGGTCACAGAACGTTATATCTATCTCACTTTCTTATTAAGTGTTAAAGGAAACTATTTGAGGAAATAATTAGCTTATTCACCATAACTGGAGCAAAATCCAAACAGTAACCCAAAAGCTTAAGATCTTTCTCCACACCAGCCCAACTGTTTTCTGTAGGAGAAAAAGGTGAGCATAAAAGGCTCCAAGAACGGAAAGGCTATGAATAAGGAATTCTCTAAACTAAATCTATCACAAATTTTTGTGCCAGTCATTGTGTGTCTACATTTTTTTTTGGTTTATTTTCCAAACATGTTTTGACAGCACTCTTGTAGGATGACTGGGCTCTTCTTTTTTTTTTCTCCCCCTCAAGTTTTAGACCCTACATCTATCCTGACTGTAGCAGAAAGCTTAACAGCAAGTCTTCTGATGTGAGTTTATAGGCAGTGCCAGATGTTGTTAAGTAAATGGGAGGACCCTGGTGCCAATGTGTTACTAATTGTCCCTTCTGGCTGTGTCTGCGAGATTCCTGGGAACAGGCAAATCTTCAGATCGCTGCAAATGTTAATCTCCTTATACTTAAGATATCACATTTTCTTTGATGTTCTCAAACATGTTGACTCCTATCTTGGGTGAGCGTGCAGTCCAGACAGAGCTAACGGCATGTTTTGTCTGCCTTTGCCTCCAGGAGAGCCTAGCTCCGAATAGTCAATTCTACCAAAGACGCCTCCTTTGTGCTCCAGATGAATTCAGGTGAGGGGGCTGCAAGATGTGACCCTCCAAAGCTGCTCTGAATGGGCTGAATTCAGTCAGGGTCACATTCGGAAAATGCCAGAGCCCTGCTGGGGTTGAGTACATGAAACCAGCACTCCTGGATTCCTCCTGGAGAGTCAAGAAAAGGCAGAGAGGAAAAAAAAAGAATTTGAAAGTATGGGATCATCCCCCCCCCCCATTCACACTTGGACTGATAGGTTTAGTCTCACACTTGAATACTTTCCCACATTTTCTGGTTTTCCAAGACTTTGGAGTATGTTGCAAACTTCTGTCCTAGCTACAGAAGCCCAGGCTTGTGTCCATGCCCTGAGCATCCACTAATGCTAAGAATCACTAATTAATGACCAAATTCCAGGTGAAAACAAATAAACAAACAGATAGATGAACAAAAATAAATGAAAGGGTCTATTTTCATGTTTTTGATTTGACAAAGTATTATGCTATGGGCCATAAAGCAAACTCATCAGGTTCTTGTTATTTTTCTAATTATAATGAACAGGAATTCCTAGAGGAGGTTAGCTCAGAAATCTGATCAGCATTAGTAAAGTTATGTGATTGAGGAGCCACCTCCTGAGGTTAGCTGAGAAAGGATGACTGACTGGAAGGCAGTAATTGATTGGCACTCAAAAGTAAAGCTAGGACACTACTTCTTGAATCAAGCAGACCACTAATTTCCTAAAAATATCCCCTTATCACCTGAGTGGCAGAATAAAAATTTCTATGGAAGCCTGTGAACATGTTTATAATCAGAGAGGCAATGTTACTATTTCTCTTTTTCAAGTAAAGAACAGAAACATTTGACTTGCCCAAAACTATGTCCCTATCTGTCAGAGCAAGCCTTCTGTCCTCATCTAGAGCTCTTCCCCCCCCCCCCCCCATACTATGCTTAGGAACTTTCACTACTTCCTTCCATTGTTCTTGTTAAAACTAGCATCTCTCCATGACTGCTTCTTCTAGCCTTGGTAGTGGAAAAGAGCATTTATTTATTTGTTTATTCATTTACTCATTTGTTTGTTTATTTATTTATTTATTTGTTCATTTTGCTGAGCCAATTGGGGTTAAGTGACTTGCCCAGGATCACACAGCTAGGAAGTATTAAATGTCTGAGGTCAAATTTGAACTCAGGTCTTCCTGACTTCAGGGCTGGTGCTCTATCCACTCCGCCACCTTAGCTGCCCCGAAAATAGCACTTATACCGGCAGTCCAAAAGCCTGGGTCCAAGTAACATTTTAGCCACTTAATACTGTGATATTAACAAGTCATGTCCCTTCTATTGTCCCTTCTGTGTCTCTCAATTTCCTCAGGTATAGATTGAAGGAATTGAACTAAATGTTCCTCAAGATCTCTTCCAGTTCTAACATGTTGAGATTCTGATTCTAAAATTAGAATCAACATCTGAAAGGATAGTACAAAAACTAAGGATAATGAGTTAGTGTTAAGAGTGTTAGGTGGGGGGGGGGGTAGGATTCTGGGAAGATAGTTGCTAAATTTCAAGCTGTCCCAATTTCCCCCACAAATAGAACAAATTTGTGCCTTGAGAGAACATAGACTGATGAAAAATCAAAAAGACTTGGGGCAGAACACTGGTCCTCCTAATGCAACCTAAAATGGGAAGAAAGACCTGGGGCCCAGGATTAACCTGGGGTTAGCTGGGAAGAAATCCTGGGGTTAGGTGAATTTGGCCAGAGGCTCAGCAGGAACCACAGGAACTTTCACCTCTCGGATTTGCCGGTGGAGTAGGGGTCTAAATCAGAAAAGCCTGAGGGAACCTCGGCTGATTGGGAACACCAGGCCCAGTTGTACTGCAGAGCTGAGGCCTTGGGTTAGAGAAGGAACCAGCACCCAATGAGTGCAGAGGCATCAGGGCAGGGACACTGCTGGCTGTAGGCACTTGCAGGAGGATGAAGTTCTTGGGTTAGAGTTTCTAGTCAGAGGGGAGAGCTGAAGTAAAACCAGAGACCCCATTCCCCCATACCCCACTATTAGAGATGTTTACACTAATACCCTCTTATTAAAAAAAAAATGAACTGGCTATGAAGAGCCCCATCATAGAAGCATACTATGGGAACAGAAAGACCAGGGTTTATCTTCTGAGGACACTGAAGTAAAAAGGAAAAAAAAAACTTCTTCTACCCCAAAAGGAAACATTAAATGGCTCCCTGCCCAGAGAGAATTTATAAAAGAATTCAAAATAGAATTTTAGAATCAAATGAGAGACATCAAGGAAAAACCAAAATAAATAAATTAATTAAAATCATACAAGAAAAACAAGATTATGAAAAAAAATTATTAACTAGAAAAGGAAATACAGTCTCAAAGATGAAAATAATGCTTTAAAATTAGAATTGGGCAAGGGGAAACTATAAAAGACCAAGAAATAACAAAATAAAGAATAAAAAATAGAAGAGAATGTGAAACAGAAAAATGACAGATCTGGAAAACAGATCAAGAACAGAAAATATAAGAATAATTGGACTGCCTGAAACTTGTCACCAAAAAAAGGACCTTGACAAAATAATGCAAGAAAATTGTCCTGAAGTGATAGAACATCAGAGGAAAGTAGAAATTAGAAAAATTCCATCAATCACCACCTCAGCAAGATCCTTTATGGAAGACACCTAAGAACATTATTGCCAAATTTTGAAAACACTCAGATCAAAGAGAAAATTTTACAAGAAACAAGAAAAAAACTATTCAAATGTGCGGGAGCTACAATTCGAATTGTATAAGATTTATCAGCAGCCATAATAAAAGACCACAGGTCATGGAATCATCTACTGACAATCAAAATAACTAGTCCTGTGGCCAAAAATATCATAGTCAGCAAAATTATCTATAATATTGAACGAGAAAAAATGGACATTCAATGAACTTGCCGAACTTAATAGAAAATTTAATATAAGAGCCAATATCAAAGATCAGTTTCAAGGAACTCAACATGAACAAATTGTTTATAGTTTTTTTTAAAACGTTGGAAATGTATAGTATATGTTTAAGATTGACGTCAATAATAGGGCAGCTCATAAGAAAGATTGGAGCAGAGTTAAGGTAAAAATAGTAATTATCTTATACAAATAAGGTGCAGAGGAAGAAAGTACAGAGGCATTAAAGAGGTGAGGAGGGCTTGTAGTTCTGAAAACCTACTCACATCAGAAAAGGGTTAAATAGGCAAACTACATGTATACTATATGAAGGTTATAGCACCCTCCAAAATCTATAAAGAAATAAGGGGAGAGGGATGAGCAGACAGGGAAGCAAAGGGTACTGGAAGAAGACAATGAAGGAATCCATGACTTGAAGGAGTAATAGCAAGGCAGGTTAGGAGCAGAATTAAAGCAGTGCCAGCAAGAATAGGAAAGATATGTATGTGGGGATATGTGTGGTGTGTGTATGTATATATTTACATATATTTATATAAATCTATTCTTTCTTAACTATTACGGGTTTGAGGGTGATGGGGGGGATGAAAAAGGAAAAAAAAGAATAAAGTAAAAAAGGTACACAGCAGAGAAAAAAAGAATAATTTACAAGGAGATAAAGAAAATAGATACTCATGAATATAATTTCTTCTACTAATATATATATATATATATATATATATATATATATATATACACTTTCTTGAATAGGCATTTGTTATTATATATTTTGAATCCTCCCTGATGTTCTGTTGGGCACATGACAATGTTCTCTTTTGTTTTATTTTGTTTTGTATTCCTTTTCTGTTTTTCTTTTTTTTTATTCTATTTCTTTAAATAAAATAAATTGGGGAGGGGAGGGAAAAGCATTAAGCCTTACCTAACAAACAAGTCGATAAACTCTCTGAGGGCAGGAACCTGGTCTTCCACTTCTATCCTCCTTCCCTATCCTGCAGTGCCTAGCACAGTGTTGAGAACCCATTGGCAACTCTATAAATATTTCCTAGTTAAGAAGCTCATTGAGGACTCACAGGACCATGAGGACATTGAGTCCTACATAGGTTAAGAGAAGTATTCCCTGATCCCATTTCTTTGCTGTTAGGGGGGGCTGACAAAACTTGGGAAGAAGAAAGACCAAAGGGGAAGTTCTCATTCCAGGAGAGGGGTGTCCTATATATACCAGGAGTCTATTCTGTCCCTTCCAGACAAGGCTGGCATCCATCCCATCCAGGTCCCCTCCCAACCCGGGGCCCCAGGGCCCTTTCAGGCAGACAGGTTAAGTATAGTCATGTTCTGAGACCTTTATTTCAGTCCCATCAAAGAGCTTTCTGTTGCCATTCCAGTAAGGAAAATTAAAAGTGTGCAGAGCCGCACCAAATCCCCAGCCAAGGTTTAAATAGCAGCACTAATGAGCATGTGTGCTGGTGAGGATGAGGCTTCCTCTCGCCCTTTCCCTTTCTGGTGGCAGCAGGGCCTTCCACACCAGGCTGCCTCGGCCCCCTTGGTCAGCTTGGTCAGCTCCATCTCTGAGTTTGGGCTTTACAGTTTCAAAGCAGCCAGGCAGAAAGCATCAGGAAATATTTGGCTCCAGGGAATTTTTACCAGTTTAGAGCATTGGCTCTATTCATATTTCCTAATTCCCCTCCCTAGGTTCCTCCTTTGTTATTGTCGTTCAGTCTGACTCTTCATGACCCCATTTGGGGTTTTCTTGGCAAAAACAGTAGAGTACTTTGCCATTTCCTCCTCCAGCTCATTTTACAGAGGAGGAATCTGAAGCAAACAGGGTTAAATGATTTGCCCAGGGTCACACAGCTAGTGTCTGAGGTTTGAACTTCCTATCTCGAGGCCCAGTGCTTTATCCACTGCATTACTCATCTGCCCAGTTTCCCTTTACTTCTTGACTAAATGAAATTCTAAAACAATAGAGTGACAGTGCTAAAAGGAACTTTAGAAAGCATCTGCCCTGATGAAGAATGGCACCCTCCTTTCTTCTACCACTTGCTCAGGAAAAAATAATCAAAGCACTATTATCATCGCTCCTGGCAAAGGTGTCCATTTACTATTCTGTGCTTGTTCACAATCATTGTAATTGCTTAGGAAAACTCCTTTCCTTCTGTGCCTACCTGATACAGGTTTCATTACTCCCTTCCGCCCCTAATGTAAGCTCTTTGAGGGCAGGGACTATCTTGATTTTATCTTTGTATCCATGGTATCTAGCACTTTGCTTGGGATATTGTAGGCACTTAATGAGTGCTTGGTAATTGTTGGCTGGTTTTCATTTTATAGATGAAACAACTCCAGAGAGATTAAATGATGTGGCAAAAAAATCATCCAATCAGAACTCTGCTCCTAACTTCCCTATTTCTAGTGAGTATATTATTGTCTTTGCAGCTGCTCTGGCTCATAGACTCAGAGTTATCTTTGACACTCCCCATACCCTTTTCCACCAAGTGCAATATTTCTAAACCGTAGATCCCACCTCAACAATATCTTTCATGCTCTTCCCCTCCTTTTTACTGTAGTAGAATCCCCACAGTCTATAAGATGTGAAACTCTTTTCTGAACTATTGTTATAGCTTTCTAACTAGACTTTGCCCCAAAAGTGATCTTCCTAAAAACATAGGTCTGACCATGTTATGTTCCTGATCCAAAAGCTGCTAGTGAGGGGCTCCGCATTGTTTACAGGATATTAAGCACCTGAGACACTTTCTTATTTAAAGGTTGTCTCTCTAAGCAAACGACCCCCAAGTTCCAGACACTCTGTGGATCTACATCTACTTTAAAAAACATATAATTCATAAGCTCTAATAGATATTTTCTTTTAATGATAAGGCAGAGGAAACAATTGGTCCAAAGCTTGTCATAATTAGTATAATCAGAAAAGGAGCAATAGAACATTTCTAGAAGGCACTATTCTAGATGCTTCATAAATCTTATCTTAATTGATAAACAAAATAAAAAGTTATTATCAACTGACTGATTTTGCCTATAAACATGTGGCTTTTCTCACAAATACCCCATAGTCAGTAGAAAGAGTAGACATATTTAGGGAGCTCAAGAGGAGGGGCACACATGCATGGTACACAAGTGACCTGGTGACATGCCTCTGTACATGCAGAGCCAGTCCAATCCATAGAACTTCAGAAACTGGCTTCAGAAATGATGAACCAGATTAGTACTGTGTGATGATGAAAAATAAATCTTCTCACTGAGTTCAAAAGGATTGATGACTCAATAGCAGCAAAGCCAGAATTGGGTGTGCATACAAAAGGATGAAGCAGACAATCTTTCACATTCTTCTATGGTGGGTTTTGTTTTGTTTTGTTTTTCTGTGATGATTGCTGTGAGCAACTAGACATTAGGTGTGGGAAATTGGACACTTATCCCAACCAGTCAAATGGTCCTAAGTTTCTTATGCATTTATTCTTTCCTGATTTGGGGTAATTGGGTATTCTGAGAAGGTAGCACCCAGCTGATTGATGAGATGGGAAGTCCATCAAAACCTTTAAAGAAATCTTACAGACCACCAGAGCCAATAACAATCATAGCTGAGTCTGGAGAGGACCCTGAGAAGGAGATTAGTGACATATTTGACTCAGCTCAGCAGTAGACCGCCCTCTCAGACAAGATACTATATTCTATTACCCCCCCTCCTTCCCCCCGCCCCCGTACAAGCTAGAAGCAAACAACAGAGATTCTGTAAAGAAAGAAAAGGCTTCCCAGGACCAGGAGTCTTTTAAGTTTAAGCCCATTCTTCCTAAGGACCTCACTCAAAAGGAGAGAGTGTGTCCACTCTTTGGGGGGAATGCATTTCATTATTGTTCTTGCTATACCTTCTCAGCATAAATCCTTTTGTAAAAACTAATTGATATCAACTGATTGATATAGGGGAGCACACTGGATGAGGGTCTATAAGCAAAAAAAAAAAAAAAAACAACAACAAAAAACCCACCTCTAAAACCCTGAGGAAAGAAATGGTTAGTTTTCTTCTGGGGTGTAACTTTTCAGTCCAGTATGAGTCCAAAATGAACCCCAAGGACATGCTAAATATTTGTGGCTAGACTTTCCCCCACTCTACCCCAATGCCCTGGGAAAATAAAATCTCCTAAAGTAAGGACTTAAAATATTCTACAATCTATAAAGGAATTAGAGTAGGTAATGAGGAAACCAAATTATCACTCTTTGAAGATGATATGATGGTATACTTAGAGAACCCCAGAGATTCTATTTAAAAGCTATTAGAAATAATTCATAACTTTAGCAAAGTTGCAGGATACAAGATAAATCCACATAAATCATCAGCATTTTTATACATCACTAACAAAATCCAAAAGAAAGAAATACAAAAAGAAATTACATTAAAAATAATTGTCGATAGTATAAAATATCTGGGAATCTATCTGCCAAGGGAAAGTTAGAAACTATATGAGCAAAACTACAAAACACTTTCCACACAAATAAAGTCAGATCTAAATAATTGGAAGAATATTAAGTGCTCTTGGATAAGTCCAGCGAATATAATAAACATGAAAATACTACCTAAACTAATCTATTTATTTAGTACTATACCAATCAAACTCCCAAGAAACTATTTTACTGACCTAGAAAAAATAACAACAAAATTCATCTGGAAGAACAAAAGATCAAGAATTTCAAAGGAACTAATGAAAAAAAAAAATCAAATGAAGGTGGTCTAGCTATCCCAGATCTAAAACTATATTACAAAGCAGCGGTCATCAAAACCATTTGATACTGTCTAAGAAATAAAGGAGTTGATCAGTGGAATAGGTTAGATTCACAGGACAAAATAGTCAATAACTATGGCAATCTAGTGTTTTACAAACCCAAAGAACCCAGCTTTTGGGATAAGAATTCACTATTTGACAAAAACTGCTGGGAAAATTGGAAACTAGTATGGCAGAAACTAGGCACTGACTCACAACTAACACCGTATACCAAGATAAGGTCAAAACAGGTTCATAATTTAGACATGAAGAATAAGATTATAAATAAATTAGAAGAACATAGCATAGTTTATCTCTCAGACCTAGAGAAGGAAGGAATTTGTGACCAAAGAAGAACTAGACATAATTATTGATCACAAAATAGATAATTTTGATTATATTAAGTTAAAAAGTTTTTGTACAAACAAAACTAATGCAGACAAGATTAGAAGGGAAGTAATAAACTGGGAAAACATTTTTACATTCAAAGATTCTGATAGGAGCAGCTAGATGGTGCAGTGGATACAGCACCAGCCCTGAACTCAGAAGGACCTGAGTAGTTCAAATCTGGTCTCAGACACTTAACACTTCCTACCTGTGTGACCCTGGGCAAGTCACTTAACCCCAATTGCCTCTACCAAAAAAATGGTTCTGATAAAGGCCTCATTTCCAAATTATATAGAGAATTGACTCGAATTTGTAAAAGTTCAAGCCATTTTCCAATTGATAAATGGTCAAAGGAAATAGACAATTTTCAGATGAAGAAATTGAAACTCTTTCTAGTCATATGGAAAAGTGCTCCAAATCACTATTAATCAGAGAAATGCAAATTAAGGCAACTCTGAGATACCACTACACACCTGTTAGATTGGCTAAGATGACAGGAAAAAATAAAGATGAATGTCGGAGGGGATGTGGGAAAACTGAGACACTGATGCATTGTTGGTGGAGTTGTGAAGAAATCCAACTATTCTGGAGAGCAATTTAGAATTATGCTCAAAAAGTTATCAAACTGTGCATATCCTTTGATCCAGCATGTTACTACTGGGCTTATATACCAAAGAAATCTTAAAGAAGGGAAAGGGATCCACATGTGCAAAAATGTTTGTGGCAGCCCTGTTTGTAGTAGCTAGAAACTGGAAACAGAACAGATGCCCATCAATTGGAGAATGGCTGAATAATTATGGTATATGAATGTTATAAAATATTATTTTTCTGTAAGAAATGACCAATAGAATGATTTCAGAGAGACCTGGAGAGACTTACATGAACTGATGCTAAGTGAAATGAGTAGAACCAGGAGATCATTAAACACAACAAAATTATGTGATGATCAATTGTGATGGACATGGCTCTCTTCAACAATGAGATGATTCAAATCAATTTCAATTGTTTAGTAATGAAGAGAGCCATCTACACCCAGAGAACTATGGAAAATGAGTGTAGACCACAACATAGCATTTCTACTTTCTGTGATTGTTTGCTTGCATTTTTGTTTTATTTCTCAGGTTTTTTTCTTTCTTTCTAGATCTGATTTTTCTTGTACAGCAAGATAACTATATAAATATATATACAGATATTGGATTCAACATATACTTTAACATATTTAACATGTATTGGATTACCTGCCATCTGAGGAGGGGGTGGGGGGAAGGAGGGGAAAAGTTGGAATAGAAGGTTTTGCAAGAGTCAGTGTTGAAACATTACCCATGCATATGTTTTGTAAATAAAAAGATATTCTAATTAAAAAAAATTCTACAATCTAGCTCCCTAATTTACCCCTACAAGCTTATAAACTATTCCCTCTCAAACATTCTCTCTTACATCCAAATCGGACTCAGCTTTGTCCAGTTTCTTCCTTATTTCTCCCATGTCCTTGTTTTTACTGATGAACCCTCATACCTATAAGAGTCTCCCTTCAGATGCTGCTCCTGGGATTAAGAATTATCTAATAGTGAGAAGAAAAAAGGAATAAAATTCAGATAGTAAATTGAGGACAGATTCAGATTTCACAAAATTATCCCTTAATCATTAATCACATTTCCCCTTGACTTTAAGAGTTTCAATTCATTCACTTTATGTTGGTGACAATAGCTTAGTACTGAAATGTCTAGGGGACTGATGGTGCAATTATTGTGAAGTGAATGATGTAGAATCAGTTTATTGGGGGTGGGAGAGAGTATGCATTGTGTTTGTGTCTGAGTCAGCATCCATGTATGAGGAAGAATGACTTAAAATTGCACAATGTGAGGGTGTGGAACCCCTTAAAGTAAATGTCAAGTCCAACTTCTTAAGCTTTAGCTGAGACCCAAAGACACTAAATGACTTTCTAGTCCTTGAATGTGGGAGTACGGAAAGAGGGAAGTATTGGGATTGGCAAAAGCTGGCCTACTTTACTGGTGCTTTGATCCCCAAGAATGTGAGTGGTTTGAGGTCCTGGTGCCCTTTCACAGAGCAGCATCGCATTTTGGGGACCGTGATGACAGGTCTCTAACAGATGTAGCTATTTCACTGGCAGAGTTCTGAAGCCCCAGGAATCTGCACAAGAACAAGTAACATTGGGGAAAAGACCAATGGATCTGGACATGAGCATAA
Source organism: Sarcophilus harrisii (assembly GCF_902635505.1). Lineage (NCBI taxonomy): Eukaryota > Metazoa > Chordata > Mammalia > Dasyuromorphia > Dasyuridae > Sarcophilus > Sarcophilus harrisii. The sequence goes on along the minus strand of NC_045427.1, from coordinate 471,795,870 downwards.
TTAGTAGCAAATGGGAAGTTCGTGTTTGTGAGTGTACATGAAAGTATGTGTATGTGTTCCTCGGAGTGAAGGGGATGGGATTCTTGTCTTCTGCCTGCTGATACTATCTTCCTTCAAAGCCCAGCTAGGATGCTATCTTCTCCATGAATCACGTCCCAGTGCTCCATGTGGAGGGGATCTCTCCTTTTCTGCTTAGTCTTATGGGCCTTTAGTCTTTATTTTACCCTTATCATTTTAAATCTTTCATCCTGTTCCCTTTATTAGATTGGAAGCTCATTGAGTTCAGGGTTTATATTTCTTTATTAGTAATATTTCTATGTTCCTATGTTTTCGGTTAGAACAAAAAATTATTAAGTGCTTACTTACCATGTGCTGGCATCCAGCACAGTGCCTCAAGCATAATGGATGCTTGAAAAATGTTTATTGAAACCAGTTTCAATGAATTCCAATAATATTTAATAATACAATTGTTCCAATATGAGCCTTCTGACAGAAAGTCTAGTGTTCTTCCTGCTATACCACACTTGTAGAATAATTACTGATATTTATTTAGGCCTTTAAGGTTTGCAAAGCATTATTCATGTGTTATCTCAGTCAAGTAGGTATAGCAGATATTCTTTCATTCTGGCTCAGAGAAATCAATGACTTGCCCATGGTTATAAAACAACTAACATCAGTGACTAGAATCAAACCTCAAATCTCTTAAATCCACTGCTCATGTCACTAACCATACTACTAAGAAAAGGAGTTGACCAAATAATGATACCAAGGAATATATGCAACTAGCCAAATAATGTTGGTATAAAGACCTATTATTCAATCAGGCAACTTCATTATTATGATTACTAGTTATCCACCCTATTAGTGAATATCCCGTCTTATCATAGACTTTCTCCTTGAAACTCCAAATTCCTATGTGCATTTTATACAATGAACTCCAATTTATCCCTCATTTTTATATACTGATGCCTCTAATTAAGAATTGAGGTCAAATAAGTAATTAGCCTTAAAAATTAAATAGAAACAGAACCACAATTCATGAATCTGCTAATTGTTCTTCCCTGCTGTGGAGATTAGGCAGCATTATACCATTACTAGGAGACATGAAAGATGTATTCTCACTATCAAAGCATGATTTGTTCTTTCTTCATCAGTTCATGTTTGTAAACACTTCTCAGTTTTCACTATTTGGTTATTTTTAGAATAAACTATTAGTGTGATTAAAATGTTTAATAAGGATTCAACTACCAAGGAATAATAATTATAACAAAAACAAAAACAATAATAATATAAAATAACAAATATTTATTAAGAGTCTATTACGTTCCAGGCACTGTGATATTGTTGTTCAGGCATTTCAGTTATGTACAAACTCCATTTGGAGTTTTCTTGGCAAAGATACTGGAGTAGTTTGCCATTTTCTTCTCCAACTCATTTTACAGATAAGGAAACTGAGACAAATAGGGTCAAGTGACAGATTTGATTTGAACACAGAAAGTTGAGTCTTCCTGACTCTAAGTCCTGTGCTACATTCACTGCCCCACATACCTGTCCTAGGCACTGTGATAAGCACTGATTTTTCACATTTCACATTTTAGTGGTTTTCCTCACAATCCTGAGAGGTTTCTTTTCATTTTTACAGAGGAAGAAGCTAATATTCATAGGAGTACAGTGATTTGGCTAATCTCATACCAGAGACTAAGTCATAAGACCAGAGGATCTCAACCCAAAATTTGAACCTGTCTCCTCCATTCCAAATATAATATCTCTTCAATTATTCTACACTCTCTTTTAGGTAAAATAAAAAAAATGTGTCATGGAGTGTTTCTCAAAATGCATACCAGTCTTTTGTAGACACCTTAGTATGTTAATTAGAAGGTCCTCCAGAGCAGGGACCTGGTATTTAGTTGACACTTCACAAATAAATGTCGGTGGATTGGTTGAATGACTGACTAGTAGTCTGGGAATTTTGGGTCTGTGTTTGAGGAAACAAATATAGAAGAAATATATTCCATTCAGAATAATGGAAACGTCCCTGGTTCTGGAGTAGAGAACCAAAGCTTCCATCTCAGCTTATCTACCTGTATAACCCTGGAAAAATCATTTAGACTCTCTGGGTTTAAGTTTTTCTTTAAAAGAGGCGGAAAACAAGGGAGAAAGGGAACTTAATGACAAACTAGATCATCCCTAAGATAGCTTCCACTTTTAAATTCTATGAAACAACTGATAAAGGAATCTTAGTGGAAATAATATTTCTATGAAGACTTCTGTAAGATCCTGCAGTTATGCATTATTTTTCAGACTGTCGTCAACCAATGGTGGTCTGTGAGGGTCTTTAAGCTGTTGCTGAGGACAAAGGCTGGATATGCTAGTGCTAGGGGAAGTTTCACCCTGGCCTGGACGAAAGAATAGAGAATTGTTTGCTCTGAGTGACTCTGCAGCTGGAAACTCACCAATTTCAATTTGAGAGCCTTAGGCAGAATTATCAAGCTTTTGTTTTTGAACAAGAGGATAATGATAGGATGCTACCATCTCTCACTCCAAACTGAGGCAAGAGAAGATCCTCAAGGGTACCTTCAGACACAAAATGCTGGGAAGGGAGGGAAACAGATGATGAGAAAACCTCCCTGAAAGAGGTTACATCTGGCTATCAGCTCTGATTTCCTCTTCTTCATTTCTCCCTCAGACCCCAAGACTTTTCTCCCATCTCTTCACAACAAGCCATAATTAAGAAGCAGAAAAAGAAGTAGATCAAGTGCTGCTGTCCCCCTCCCCTCCAGGATGACCCTTTCCCAAAGGGAAATTTCAATTTCAATTTGCCTTCTCAACTTTTCTCAGTGTTTTGATTTTGTCCCTAACCCGTTCTATCTAGTGTACTTAACTGTGTATCTTATGTGTCCTTCTATTGGACTATAAACTCCTAAAGGGCAAGAAATGTATTTTTTTTTCATCTTTGTACCTTCAGGGCTAAGCCTAGGATTCTGCACACAATAAGTACTAAGTAAATTTTGTTTGATTGGAATTGAATTGTGTTCCCCACTGCTACAAGTTTTCATCAGACCCCCTGTGAATTTTAATCTCCGTGGCTGGATCTCTGCAAACATTCATTTCCTTTCATTTCATCCAAACCTTACAAGAGAATTAAGAGGGAAACTAACATATGCAAAATAAGACAAAAAAGTTCCTGAGTTTATACATCTAACTTTATCCTAGTTGGTAAAGTTCTAATTTTATCTGACTCATCTCTTTAAACATCAGCAACAATAAAGAACATTTCTACAAATAAGAAAGAAATGAGTAATTTCTTCACATGAAGGATGGAAGGGAGACTACTTCTGTTTGAAAATAAAACACAAACTTAGCCTGGCATTTAAGGCCTTCCACAATCTCCGTTAGTCTACCTTTGAAAACTCAGTTCACATTAGTCTCCTTCCCACACTCCAGATTCCAGCTCAACCAAACTATTAGTTGTTCCCTTATCTTGCATTGAACTCTTCTGCCTCTGTGCATTCATGGAGGTCATACTCTCTGTGCCTAGAAAGCATTCATTTCTTATCTCTACTTATTAAAATTCTCCAAGGCTCAGCTCTTGCTCCCTCCTCCATTAAGCCTTCCCTGATATTCTCAGCTAAATGTGAGATCTCCCTCCTGAAATTTTCTTATAATACATTCGTTCTCCTTTACCCTTTTATCATACTTTTTTGTGTATATACCTTTATCTTCATCTTCCATTCCAATACAGTGTCATTTCTCTCCCCCCACACCCAATTTTTGTATTTAGAATGCCTAAAACAGTTCTTTGCACCGCAGGTGCTCAATAAGTGGTGATTAAATTTAATATTAGAGAAAAGAGGGAAGAAGGTTGTGGAACATTAATGATTTCATATAAACTGAAAGCCATGGAACATTGCCCTTTATTTTATCAAAGGACTGCCATACTGAGCAGAAGGGGAATCAGGACTGCATCAGCTGAGTAGGAAGTAGCTGTCAGAGTCAAGGCAGCAAAGGGGAAGAAGTGAAGATCTGATTTCTGACACCAGAGAGGAAAAAGAAAAGAAAAGAAAAGAAAAGTTAATCAGAGACTTCCTTTCTACTCCCTGATGTTTGGAAAGCTTCCAATAAAGCTTTCCAGAGAAATACCAAGTAAAAAGATCTCCAAATCAAACTTAGGCTCTTTCTCTTTGCTTCTCTTTAGCCCCAATCTGCTTTGAAGAAAAAAAAAAAATATATATATATATATATATGTATATATTGATTCATTTTGTATATATAACTGGGGATTGCTTAAGTCCTTGCGATCATCTGCATTCTTCTTGACTTCATGCAACATCCTTGTGAACATGAAGGGTACTTAGGTATTCCATGGTTGCTTCTAATCTCCTTGCCAAGTGGTGGGGAAAGACTTTTTGATTGGCTCATGAACTAAAAATAATACATACACAAATCCCCAACTACTCCATCTTGTTCTCCGTCCAATCTGGTTGTTTTCAAAAAAAAGGATATAATTACATGGCTTTATTTTTGTGTCCCTATTGGGTCTATTCTTTCCTACCTTAGAAGAAAGGAGTATTGAAGACAGAATTGACTTCAACCTTGTGAAATTCAAAAGGTAAGAAAAAAGAACAATGAGAAGTGGATCATCACCCAAAAGCTGGTTTCTGCAAGCAAGAGAACCACTTTGTCCATATTTGGAAGTGAACTTGGTAGGACAGATGCTTCATACCAACCAAGTTAATTCTGAACCCACATTCCCAAGAAACCAAGGTACTATGAGAAAGCATGTGCCTTGAGATGCAAAAAGATATGCTTGTACTTCTGATTTTGTTATAAATTCTCAATAAATATGCCTTTTGTAAGAACTAATTATTAATTGGTTAATAATACTGCAGTTCTTTTTTGAAGTAGCAATGAATTAGAAATTGAGAAGGTGCCCATGAATTGGAGAATGGCTGATTAAGTTGATATAGGAATGCAATTAAATATTATTGTTCCATAAGAAATGATGAGCAGACTGATTTCAGAAAAGCCTGGAAAGGCTCACATGAACTGATGAGCAGAACTAAGAGTACATTGTACACAGTAACAGCAAGATTATATGATGATCAACTATGATAGATTAGGTCTTCTCAGCAATACAGTTTCCAAAACAATTCCAATAGGCTTGGGATGGAAATGCCATCCTCATCCAGACAGAGAATTAGGGAGCTTGAATGTAGATCGAAGCATATATTATTTTTACCTTTGTTGTTGTTTGCTTGCTTTTTCTTTTTTGTACTTCTTCCTTTTTGTTCTAATTGTTCTTTCATAACATGATTAATATGAAAATATGTTTAAAATTATGTACCCACATAACCTGAATCAGATTGTTTACTATCTTGGGAAAGGGATAGGCAAAAGAGAGGATGAAACAATCTGGAATTCAAAATTTCACAAAAATGAATTTTGAAAACTATCTTTACATGTAATTGAAAAAATAAAATACTATTGAGAAAAAATAATAATAGTGTAGTTCTTCCTAATCACTGGGCCAATCACTGATAAAAAAAATTATTATCTGGAGATGGATTTTGGGGAGAACACCAGAATAGGAGCTTGAACTCATAGCATGAGGAAAGACACACATACCCTGAGGAATCTACATTACCCAAGCTAGGCTTGCCTATTAACACATTAGTACATATGGGAATTGAACTAAGAAGCCTTGAGTATATGTGGGCCACACAGTTTTTTTATATATTTATACATATATGCACATATATGTATGTATATAATTGTACATCTGGCCTTTCCAATAAAAATGTAAGGTCAGTATGAGTCAGAATTTTCTTTCTTTCTTTCTCCCTTTTTTCATGTTTCCCCAGCATCTAGTATAGGGCCTGAAACATAGTAGGTACTTAACAAATGTTTGCTAATTGATTGAAGACAGGTAATATAAACTAGTAGAAGAGTGACTGTCAAACTTCCAACCTAATTTTTTCCCATCCAGATCTCTCAAACACTACCAGATCTTTCATTAAAACACACACACACACACACACACACACACACACACACACACACACGACCTTCATTACTAAGACCCCATTTTTATATGACTTTAACCACTATATAAAAATCAATTATTTAAAAAAATTCACTAAGAATGTTTGAAACCAAGGATATGAACAATTTTCACATGATGAAATTCAAGCATTTATAGTCATATGAAAAAAAATGCTCTAAATCACTATTGATTAGAGAAATGCAAATTAAAACAATTCTGAGGTACTACCTCAAATCTCTTAGATTGGCTAAGATGATAGGAAAAGATAATGATAAATGTTGAAGGGGATGCAGGAAAACTGGTGCATTGTTGATGGAGTTGTGAAATGATCCAACCATTATGAAGAACAGTTTGGAACTATGCCCAAAGAGCTATAAAACTGGCATATTCTTTGATTCAACAATGCTGCTAGTGAGTCTGTATTCCAAAGAAATCATAAAGGAGGGAAAAGAATCCAGATGATGTGCAAAAAAATGTTTGTAGCAGCTCTTTTTGTAGTGGCAAAAAAATTGGAAAATGAGTAGGTACCTATCAACTCAGGAATGGCTGAACAAGTTATAAAATATGAAATAAAATATTATTATTCTATTAAAAATGATGAACAAACTGGTTTTAGAAAGGCCTGAAACGATTTACATGAACTGTTGCTGAGCAAAACAAGTTGCACCAGGAATACAGAATACACAGTAACAGCAAAATTGTGCTATGATAAAATAAAAAAATTGGTTCTTCTCAGTGATTTAATGATCCAAGGCCATCCCAATAAACTCTGGATAGAAAATGCCATCTGCATCCAGAGATAGAACTGTGGAGAATGAATGCCAATCAACACATGCTATGTTCACTATTTTTCTTTTTCTTCTATTTTTTTCTCACATGACTTTTCCCTTTTGTTCTGATTTTTCTCTCCCAATATGATTATAAAGAAATGTATATGTTTAAAAAAATTAATGTACATGTATAACCAAGAAAATAATAAAAAAAAAGATAGGAAAAAAAAGTTTGAAACCTTCTCTGTCACTGCTGGACACTACACATAGAATTACAGATTCTCAGCAGGGATCTAACCTAAAATTTTCATTTTACAACTCAGAAAATAAAGTACAGTTGAGTTTAAATAAATTACCTAAGGTCAAAAAGTCAGTAAGTATCAGAGATCCCTACTCTTTGATCCAGTGATCCTGTCCTTCAGCATCAAATACAAAACAAAACAAACTAGACACAGCATTTTTCTGCTGTGGCCATTTTCTTTGGGTATTCCCTATGACTGGAATGTTCTCCCTCCTCAACTCCACTTACTGATCTCCTTGGCCTTCTTGTAAGTCAAAACTAAAATCCCTTCCCCATTTTTTCTCAATTCCAGTGCTCCCCCTCTTTATTTCCTACATATTCTATTTATAACTTGTTTGCATATATTTGCACTTCATCTACCCATTGTCTTTGTGTCTTTGTGTATCCCTAGTGCTTAGCATAATGTCTGGCACATAGTAGGCATTTAATAAATGTTTATTGATTAAAACCTGACATTTGATTCCAAATCCAATTTTTTTCCTACTGCCCAACACTGCTACTAGATTCTTGAGACCTTCTAATAGTTCTAATCCCCTCACTTTAAAGATGAATCTGAAACCCAGAAAGGGTAGGTAATTTTTTCAAAGTCACAGTAAGTGTGGTTAAAACACAATTCAAATGGTATTTCCAATCTAATGGTCATTCTATTATACTACAATGCCCTTGGTAGAGAAAGGGAAATTGGGGGAAAAGAGGTTACAGACAATGAAGGATACTTATTAATTATGGCTTTACAAAAATAAGTGCACATTTATTTTAATGACAGAAAATCTCACTCCATGGCACGTGGAATTGGGGAGTTGAGAAGCAGAACAGGAAAGTGGGGAAAACAGAGCCAAAGAGAATGTTTACTTGAGGTTAGTGGTTCCAGCCCTTTAAGAGATTGCCATGGTAGATTGGAATTAGAAGACTGAGTTCAAATCCTACTTCTCAATATCTTTGTTATCTTGGGCACTGAAATTCTCCAGACTTCAGTTTCTATTTTTGAAAAATGAATTGAACTATGTGACCTTTAAGCTCCCTTCCAGATCTAAATCTATGTATACCTCTAAAGGCTAAAATCAGAAGCTAAAATGCTTAAAATAGATTAAAATTATCTTTTCATTTATTCTACAAGACCAAAGTGGAGGAGAGGGAAAGAAGAAGGAATCATCTAGTACTTTTTGAGTTAAGAAAGAAAAAACATAGTGATCATCTAGCCCAAACCCGTTTTTTTTTCATTCAGAAACAAATTGATATCAAGGGAGGTGAGGTGATATGTTCACTTAGTGGCAAAACCAGGTCTTAGAATCAGTTGGTTTTCACTTCTACCCCAGTTATCCTTCCACTACAATATGTAGCCTCTCTTTGATCAGGCTACAGGAGAACTGAAACTAAATAGACTGTCTAAGATTCAGGCCCAGCTGGGAAAAACCCAGAAAGAAACAGAAAAAGAGAGGTTAAGACAAGTAGAAGCAGAGTAAGTTATGCCGACTCAGTTGCACCCTTTTCCAACTCCCATGTCTCACCCAGACAAACACAAGTTCCTCCCTACCCTCTGGGGGGTGAGGGGGAGAGGGGTCTCAACTAGCAAGAGGGAGAAGGATTTGTGTACTGAGGGAATGGAGAGTGTGACCTTGAGGAGATTTTCCAGGGGTCATCACTCCTCAGATCTTTTCTTCCTTCCAGAAAGGTCAAACATTTTAACGCTGGGTCGATGGGAAGCTCCTTACAAATCGTGTGTATTGATCCCTGAAGCCTCCTAGAAAGGAGAGCAGACATTTGCATCACAACCACTTAATTTTAATTGCCCACATTAGAGTCATTAAGGCCCCAAACTGCCCCTTCCTAATGTCGTACCCTGACCCCTTCCGGTTCCCTCACGTTGGCCTGCTTAGCTGGGTACCCAGAGATTTTCTAGGAGTTGGCCAGCTGAAATGGAATGACACCCCCATCTTTAGACCAGGGCAGCTGACAAAGAATTTCCTTGGAAGTTCAAGGGTGCAGGATTCCGATGTTCACCAGTCCTTGTCTGCCGCACTCTGGGGTTCTTGGGTCCCTACCAGTTTCAGGAAGCTTAAAACTTAACTCCTTGACATCCGGGAGGTGTTAAAATCCAGCCCCACCCACCGCCAGAGGACCAGGGGTCTGAGAGGGGAAACTGGAGCCTTGGGAGGGGGAAGAAGAGGTGGTGGAGAAGGAGCATTGCAGACTAGAGAATGTGGAATTTGATCAAGAATCATCTGTCCTAGTGGGAATTTGCACCGTTGGTTTTCTGGAAGGTACAGGGTTTTGAGTTCTGGGGCAGAACTTTAGGCCTCTCTCCGACCATTCCACCCCAGTCCAGGGCCTGGGGTGGGGGGAGCTCCACTGCCCCTGTTTGATGAGCAGCGACCAATAAATTCATTAATCATCATTTTATGCCTCATCAAACACTTTCCAAGTCCCTCCATGGGAGTTATACAAATTAGCTCCTGAAAAGACAGTAATTTCAGTTTAGCGAGGTATAAGTGCTTTCTGATTGTCTCTGCGTGCAGGCCTACCCTGACAAGCCAATTCATCAGCGCGTTGGGGATGTGGAAGCGGTGGCAAGGGCGAAACATCATTCTTCGGGACCGGCTCAGCTGCAGGGCCCGAAGGCTCCAGGGTCTAGGGCCCGATAGCAAATTGGCCACAGATTTGCAATCTTTGTCTCTGGTTCCTTCCCTTCCCCACTCTACCTACATTTATTTTCTTCTTCCTTAGGTTCTCCCAGCCTCACCAGTTCCGACCTCTCTAAATAGAAGTAAAAAGGAGCAGAAAAAACCAAAAACTTAAAAATCAGAAGGTAAATTTGGAATCCGAAACTGTCACACTTGCATAGTCCAGTTAGCTTTCTTGGCTTCGTTCCTTTACGTTTTTTGAGATAAGGAGTAGTGTCTTATTTAAACTTGTCCCTGCAGTGCTGGGCTCAGTTTTTTGCACACAGTAGGCACTGATGTTCCGACACAGTGGTTGTTGGAAGCTTCCTTCACTGCGGGAAAGGCTATGTACCCTGCTGGAGTGGACCAAGATGAAATGAGACGTGAAATTTGTGGTAAGATCCAAGAAGAACAAAACTGCTTGACATCTTTAGAGAGGGAGTCCTAGCCGAAGGTCTGTGTTTCGTCCCTTTGGGGGATCTGGGTTTGCAGGCCTGTTATCTTGTTTGTAGAACTGTGCGGGGACGCCTATTATTGAGCCATAGCTGAGTTCTGAAGGAAGCTGGGGTCTGAACGCGAGTAGCAGTAAGTTAAGACACAAAGGGAGGGGGGAAAGTTTCCAGAATTGGGAGCGAGTAATAATATCTCTTTAGTTTACCAGTCGCTAGAGTCCAATTTTTCTGAAAAGGCGAAGGTTCCTGTCTCCAGACTCCGAGTCCCAACTCATCCGAGTCCATATTTTGGGCCCTTTACCCTAAGAACAGAGCCAGGAAGCCGAACCTCAGAAATTCAACTCCCCTAGCTCTTCCACTCCCACCTTTCATTAGTTTTCCCTCCACAATGCGCTGCATGCTTCGGAAAAATAACTTGGCAAACGGGAAGCCGTTTATCTCTTTTATCTTGGGGCCCTATCCAATTAAATAAGTGCACATTTACATTTGCATCCATCAGGCGGGCGCGCAGAGAGCCTCGGGTTTGCTCCGAGCAAATAAAAGCAGATTTCAGTATCAGTATCATCCGGACGCAGGAAATGAACACGCTTTCTGCGCCTGCAGCGCGGCCGGGGCTGGCGCGCAGCTTGCAGAGGAACCCTTCTCCCCAAGTAGGAAGACAGACAGACTGAGGGACCAAGATGACAATTGGAGAGGAAAAGCCAAAACTCTTGGTCTGTACCACTCTCGTTCAGCACACATTCGTTTGGGCATCTCTTGAAATCCCCACTTATATACCAAGTGTGTCCTGCTACTCAAAGCTTTAAGGTCTCCAACCCAAATCATGTTATGACAAAAATGAAGTCACAGCGGTGACTTCTAAAATCCAAGGGTTCTCACGGAGGCCCGTGGAGTCATTACAGGATACCTAGCCAGATACAGGACTTGGGGGTGCTGCGGGCGATGGGAGTGTGGGAGAGAAGGGGTGTTATTCCTCAAGCTCAAAACCCGAATCGAAGACCGAATTAGAGGACAGGAAATGGTTGAAACTGAGGCCCAATGGCGCTGTATTTCTCTCCCAAATCCAGGATAACAGTGAGTTGACTTTGAGCTCCACGAATCAGTACTATTATCTGTTGGTTTTAGCTCCGTGGAGAAAATTAGGTGGCACGATGCATTAAATCCAAGGTAAAACCTGATAGAAGCACTAAACAGCACACCTAAGCAAAGATCCTTGTCGAATATGGGAGAGAGTTTTCTAAGAGGTTTAGCGACCAAATGAGCTTGGGCCTTTCCATAAAGAAAATAGAGGCTGCTAAGCTTTACCCTCGCTTTGAGCCACCTGAGAATAACTCTCATCTCATTTGCCAAATAAAAGGAGGGGAGCCAGGAATTTGGGGATGGTCAGGCAGCATAGTGGTTTTTCCACCTGTAGCCACACATCTACACCACAGATCTGAAAAAGCATCTCATGGGAGGAAGACCCTACCTATTTTGACTCACGTTTGTGCGAGGTTCGACAAAATGCATTTTTCCCCCAAGAGAAAATCCAGAGGACAGAGGAGGGTCGATGAAATATAGATTCTCAAACACTGCCTTCATATTCGGCCCCAGCTTAGAAACATCTGGGGGAGAAATGGATTAAACGGGCTAGATCTGGTACCCGGCAAAGAGAGAGTCCTCCAGATATCTTGCTGCGGTTTCTCAGCTCTCTCATGCGTTATTTTCGTTATTGTACCGAGGTCCTGGTAAATTTAGTCAATAAATGGACTGACGAGGCCCCTGCTGGAATTCGCACTTAGGAACGATAAATCAGGACACGTCTAGTTAGCTCTCCAGCACACCCATCCCTACTCCTCCTGCTCCGCACACTGAAGGAAATCTGAAGTCTGGGAGTCTGTAATCCTCCACTGGCCAGCCCTCATTTCCCCCACACTCAAATTCTCCCCGAGACTAAGAAAACTAGTGGTGTTCTTTGAGAACCCTATTGGATAATTTCTCAAGCACTGAGTCCAGAGGAAAGAACCCAGCCACCTATATAGCCTTCTCCTCAAAGAGAAAAAAGCGCCCTAAAAACCCTTGATGACCCATTCCGATCCTAATGACCCAGCCCAATCCCCCTTCTCTCAATTTCCATGCCCTCCTCCTGCCGCCTGTCACCTCGAGGCTGTGAAGAGTTGCTATTTACTGTGGCTGCCAGGGAGAAAGGAACCGGTCTAGGCTGATGCTCTGGCTGGGTTGGGGCAGCCACGGTAGCTGGGGTCGGAGCAGATAGAGCAAGGCAAAACCTCATCTTCCCCCTTTCGTCCAACCACCACTCCCTTCCTCCCCCAATCCCTTACAGGCAAGATCTCGGGGTGGGGAGAGGGGGAAAGGGGGGAGGTCATCCAACTTGACTGTCCTAACCTCTGGGCCCGGTAGATGGCGCCTTTCCTAGAGGGTTTATAATTTTTGGTTCTGGGGACCAAATTTCATTTTTAAAAATTTTGGATCAGTGCCTTGCTCTGTGATTGGCAACTAGTTAGGGACCGACAGGTGCGAGGAAGGAGGGAAAGAAATATTCAAAGCCGAAAACAAAAATGCTACTTCCTTTTATCCGGAACAGAAATCTTACATGCTGTCCCCACACTTTGGGCCCCAACCAAACCCAAGCCTAAATGAATTTACAAAATGTGGTGACTTCATAGAAAAATTAAATTGATAGGGTCCTACTTCGTAGCTGGGGACCCGTCCAAATGCTAGTTTCTTCCCGGACGTGTGGACAAAGGTTGTCTCTCCGGTTAAAAACTCCCCGTCCATTTCTTTCTCTTGGCCTGGAGCTTGTTCCTCCCCCTTTCAAGTTACCCTCAGTTTTCCCCTCCTTCATTCTCTTTTCTGTTCAGTTTTCTCCCACAAAAAATTGGAACATAGTCTTCTCCCATCCCCCTCACCCCCGCCGAGGATCACTCCTTCTCCACCTTAACTCCCCACCCCACCTCACCCCCTCCCCAACACTAGCACGTCAGATGAAAGCTAAAGGTGGGGCAGTAATTCCGGCCCCAAACAGGCCACTTTCCATTTCACAGTCCGGGGTTCTTGCTGGACAGATGATTGACAGGACTCTACAAGGCAACCTTGATCACTTTTCGAGAGGAATTCGGACCCTCTGTGCTTACAGGGGACTACAAGGGACGCTCCGACCTGTCGGACTCGGCCCAGACCCCAGCCAAAGGATTTCTAATCCAGTCCAGCAAATCCGATCAGCTCTTGTCTGTTAAAGAGCAAATGACAAAGCCTACCCAAGCAGTTATCGAAATGCCCTGGGGGAACCGAGTTACCGGATGCAACTTTCGCTCCAGTTATTCAAAACTAACCAAGTCCAAAAGACTTAAGTGGGGTTTGTTCTACGACGTCCACAGGGGACACACCCACTGGGGAATCAGTGACACCCCCCCCGCATTCCCAACGCACTTTGCCTTCCCGTAAGCACACACACGCACACCCTGAATTAAGAGCTTTTTGGACACTACGGCAAAGAAATGAAACTTTTTTTTTTGTAAAAGCAGAGATGCTTCGCAAATTCCTTAAACCTTTAATCAGCTGGGCTTTCCATCCAATAAATAAGACGTCAAGAAACAGGTTAGTAAGCTCCTAGCTCACGTGGAAAATTCACAGGAAAAAAATGTCCTGATCACTCTTCTGATTAGGGGAGAAAGGCCGAACTCTCCCTAACTCTTGGGGGTGAGGTTCCCTAAAATAAGGGATCCCTTGCACCCAGCAAACACCCAAGTCTTAAAGGTTAGTAAGGAACACCACGGGTTGTGTGAACCCTGCCTGAACGCTAGCTAGTAACCGACTAAAAGCTCAGGAAGAAAGTGAATTCAATCGATTAGCTAAGCATTTTAAATCTCTGGGTAGAGACCACTGTGCCTAGCGGGTTCAGTTCTTCATCTTTAACTTGGTAAACCCGAAGCGTGAGTCTAATTCATTATTACAAAAGAAATCTAATTTTGCTTTTAAATTTGCAAACTATGAGAGGAAAAAAAACAAAATCTTGTCTTCTAAGCCCGTTGGACTGATTTTCCTACTGAGGTTTTTAAGAGTAAAAAATGTTCGTCTTTTTCCGACTTGTTAGTATAAAGGAAGGGTACTTGGGCATACATGCGGAAGAATCACAAACTGCTGGCCTTGAGAGAAGTATGGGAATTAGAAAAATATTAATTTTTTACAAAATAATTCATGATTACAAAATATCCTATAAAAGAATATGTAATTATTGGCACTTTCAGCTTAGGAACAATCTCCCCGTTACAAATTGCGTTAACAAATTTCAAACTCTACTGCACCTTAGAATTAAGATCAGTGTCACTATTTTTAAATTCTCAAATTCAAATGTACATGAGAAGCACCTTCTTTAAAGTTAAAAATATATTTAAAATTAAGTGAAGCTTTGTGATTGAAATAGTCATATGGAGAAACCGTATCTTTTGGGGAAGGGGCACAGAGAGAAGAATGAACGTCGCTGTTCATTTGAATTGTTCCTGATATATTCTAATTAAAACGATATTATGTACAGACACACTCTTTTTACACCCAGAATTGTGCCTTAATAGAGCAAATTAGTTCCTCGTGCCAGGCGTGTTTGTGTAGTAACACCCTCTGGAGCACAGAACATTTCCCAGGAAGTGAAATCCATCGGCAGCCATTCATCTCCTGGGAATAGTAATATAGAAAAAAATCTCTTCCATTCCTGAATTTCCAGTGGCCTGATTTTGGATTAGGACATTTGTTTTAATGTCTTGTTCAGTGTCTTGAATAGTATTCTAACTTTTATTTGAATTTTTTTTTTAAATGTTCAAATTACTAATTTAAAAGACCCAGGCATTTAAACTGGATAGATGAAGTTGCAATGGTTAAGGACAAACCAGATTGATTTCATAAAGGTGCCGATAATTATGTAAATCAACTTTAACAATGGAAAATAACTTTGCAGAACAGAGGCCTGTTTTAGTCTTGATTTGATCCTTTCCAAGACTCTCTCCCTCTTTCTACCCCCTTGCATCTCTCTCTTCTCATCTCCTCCCGCCCCATTCCCTTCACACCACTTTCCAAGCGTGCTGGCTTGAAATTCAGGACAAGTGTGACACCTACCTGTGAAAGCAGGGAACCATTTCCCTCTGCCCACCCGGCAGGCCCGGACAGAACGCTGAGCCAGAATTGACAATTCGGGCACTATTTGCGGTGACAGAATACTAATTTAATTCAATCAACCCAAAAGATCAATGCAAAATTTTGTTGGGGGTGGGGTCATGGTACCAGGCAAACGGGGCGCGGGACAGTGATATGGGAAGGACTTTCCCTGGCGGATATTTTCATTCGCAATCCTCACATTAAGCCCCAAGTACCTTTGAAATAGTAATAAGGGCTAAATCCGGCATAAAATCGAACTCATTAGCTAAGTTCACCAGCTGATTACTTTGCATAAAACACGACACTGATTGGAAGTAATTAGGTTAAGCGATGGTACTCGCAGTATCTATAGCACACTTTTCTCTCTCTTCCCCGGGGTGCCTTATTGAACGTAGAGTTTTGTTTTTTTTTTTCTCCCCCACCCCCACCACGCCCCAACTCCCCACGGTAAAAAGCTTTATTGGATCCTCTTTTCTTCGGTTTTCCCGAATCTATATTAATCCTGATAAAAATTTGGAGTTCTGGACAATTCAAAGTTCTTGGGGCCTGCCTATTTCGTTTACCTCTGACTTTCGACGCCAATTCTAAATATTACTTGTACACTTAAAATATGCACTTTAAAAAAGTTTCAGTTAGCACTTTTTGTCGTTACAGGCTATGGAGATGATTTAGATTTAAAAAAAAAAAAGTAATGAATGGTTTTATGTTAAAATCTCTTTTAATTAAATATTTTGCATTTTACAAAGGCGACTGCAGTTTTTTAAATCTAATAAGTATAACCTGTTTCTTTTCTTTAATAATACTTTAGCTCATACCCAGAAAAATCAATAGGTGTAAAAAATTAAATTAAACTTGTATTTTTAAACTATGAAACAGCTTGGGAAAACACAAATGTATATATTTATATTACAAAACAACATTAAATGCCTGTACAGGTGTCTTGATTTCATAATTTACTTCAAAGATATTGTATTATCAATTTAAATACAAAATGCTACATTAAATATACAGAATAAGATTTAATACAAATCCTTCTTTTAAATTTTTCTTTTCAGTTGGTTAAGACATTTTTGGCGGAGATGTTTACATTTTTATGCCACTCATCTCCATAAACTATAAACTTTTGGATAGGAGGGTTTATTTTATTTTTCTCTCTTGGTGGTGGAAAAATAACTGCCAAGGCCATGTTTTAATAAATTAGAAAAGTCCGGGGCCGAAGCAGCCCGTGTTAAAAGTCGGACATACCTTTCTTCAGTTCAAAGGGAGAGTCTTTGCACAGGTCTAGCTGTGATTGGCTTCTGAGCATTTTCGTTTCTTTAGCCAAAGCGTCCGCTCGGTTCAACACGGTCTGGTTTAATCCATTGAAATGCGGGCCGGGGGCTGGGGCAGGACTCGGTCCCGGCCCTGGGTGGCCGTGCAGGTGGCCAAAGGAGCCATAGTTCGTGTAGCCGGGATAGAAAGGGGCAGTGTAGTAGAGAGGCCGGGACAGAACTGCACCTCCCGGGAATGGGCACTGAGCGGAGGGCGAACGCGCCGGGGAGGGAGACGACCGGCTGCCAGCCAGGGTTTGCCCGGCTGTGGGCCCTTGCCCTGGAGGAGGACCCTCACCACCTCCGCCGCCGCCTTCCTTGGACTTGTCCGAAGAGGTGGCTATCTCAGCTAATGACCACAATTTGGGCTTGGTTAGTACTGCCTGCGGCGGTGAGTGAATAACCGAGGGCCCGCTGGGGCCGGAGGGCAATTCTCCATCTGGGTGTGGGGCTGAAGCTCCCGGGGGATAGTGTGGCGAGGGTTCCTCGCCCAGCCTTGCAACCGTGCCAGAGGGAGAAGGGCCGCCAGCCCTCGGACCCCCTGGGAGAGCGTCCAGTCGGCCCTCGTGGGACTCTTTAAAATCCGAGTCGCTCAGGTTGCCTTCGGCCTCCTTGCTTGCGGGAGTATGGGGCCCCTGCAGCCTTTCGCATATTGGAGCAGCCTTCTGATCTCCCCCTGCCATCAAGGAACACAGAGTTAAGGACGTCTGAGCCCTCCCTCGGCCACCCCAGGCCAACAAGCGCTATTTCCCAGCTGAGCCCCCGGTCCTGTGAGTGAAGGTAGCAAGCACACTGGGCCAGATCCTCGGCCTTCCTGCCTTGCCTTTCTGATATGCCCCTAGCTCACCATCCTTCTCTCCTTCCTTCTCCCCCAATCAATCCCCCCCTCCCACGTTTCTCCCAGATACTCTCTATTGACTCTCCTCTTTTCTGGCCGAGATTACTTTAAGTCCTCTATGGTTTTGCACTATCTCATTCTTTTTCCAGCCTCAGCCTAGAGCCCCTTTACTTTGTGCCCACCAACCTGTTTCTGGGGCCTCGGCCTCTCCCTTATCTTCCGACTTCTGTGGTTCATCCTCATCGTTCTTTTCCAAGTCGATGTTTTCTTCTTCTTCTTCGTCCTCGCTCCGGTTCCGTGGAGTCCAAGTCATCTTGTTCTCCTTCTTGAGGCGTCTCCGTGCGTTGGCGAACCAAGTGGAGACCTGAGTGAGGGTCATCTTGGTAATGATGGCCAACATGATCTTCTCGCCCTTAGTAGGGTACGGGTTCTTGCGGTGTTCGTTCAGCCAGGCCTTGAGCGTTGCCGTGGCGTCCCGAGTGGCGTTTTTCCGATAGGCTGGATCTCCATAGGGATAGGACCCTAAGGGTGCAGCATAGGGATGGTATCCTAGGGACCCCGCCATGCCCGGGGTGTGGTCGTAGGGTGAGCCCTGCGGAGTAAATAGAGAGCCAATTTAAAGCATAGAACCAGAGCTAGCTGTAGGGCACAATACGCCCTGTTTTGTTCAAGACAGAACACTGGTTCCACTTTGGAAGGAAGCATGATCACAGGGGACAGCTCTCCGGCCTACTGTGGAACAAGGCTAGTGGGCCTTGATCCTGAGTGAAGCAGGGTGGTTTGCTCCCTGAAGGGAGCTTCATCCTGCTCGAGGCCTCAAGACAGCTGACGCTCGAATTCTGGCTGCCCATAATCTCAGGGGGATCCCAGGAGCAGTTCCTGGGGACAGCAGGGTGGCATTGTGACACACCACAATCCAGTCTTCCTGGGCATTTCCGCCTTTCTCTCTCACGGACACTGCCACATTGCTGCCAAAAGCCGGGGCAAAGAAGCAGAGAACCTTAAGTCTCCGAAAAAGCCGAAGTCTTTCGCCTTCCTTCGAACTGTAAGGTTTACGGGGTGGTGAGCTAACTGCAGATATGCAGAAGGCAAATGAAAACTAAGAAAGGGGAAAACAACCATACAAAACCAGGATCACCAGCAGAAACCGAGGAGCGGTTTAGGAAAGTACGGCGGTACCAAAAAATCCCGGTTGCACCGCAGCTCCACTGTCCTTTCGGAAATGTAATACCTCTAAATCGGATTGCGGAGATAGGATTACGGATTTGCAGTATTTTGGAGGACTAATTAAAGGCGAGGCAGGAGACTTATTTACATATGCTTACCATCTTGCTCCCCTGATTTTTTTTTTTTCATTTGGGGTGAAAAAAGGATTGACCGAAGCAAGGTCTTCAATGTTTTTATTAAACGATGCACTTTAATTGTGGATTGCTGTGATGCATTTTACCCTGAAATTCTCTTTTTTTGCAAACTAAAAGCTTTCCCTTCCTACCCGAAGGATCTCTTTTCTTCCCTGAGAAAGTACTTCGACAATTTTCTTAACACAAGGGCTAGTTAGATCAAAAGAGCTAAAGTTTGGAAGGAGGCACCAACCGCTTCATTTGTTCCTCTGCGGAAACACAAGGGTAGTTTCGCCAGGCGAAGCCCTTTGCTTATGCAGCGCCCCCCCCACCCCCCCAATCCAAGCCCAGCCCAGCCCAGCCACCCACAGACACTGAAAGGCACAGCTTTCAGTCCAAGCCGCTTGCCAGGCAGCTGGGGCTGTTGCCCCCGTCGGTCTTACCACGTACGAAGTGAAGGCGGCGGCTGCTGCGGCAGCTGGGTCCGTGCCGTACTGGAGGTGAGAGTTGTAACCCGGGGAAGGAGCGGTAAAGGCGGTAGATCCAGCATAAGGAGAAAAAGCGGAGCCCGAGGAAGAGCGGCCAAGTTCATCGGTGCGAGGTCCCGAGATGACGCTGGTGCTGTAAGCCGGGCAGGAATAGAGTGCCAGGGAGGCAGACGGCTGGTACAAGTAGCCCTGAGGGTAGGACATGGCCAAACAGAGGCATACAGTGCCCGGTGCAGCCGCGGAATGGAACCCGGTCAGCCCCCTAGGAGCAGAGGTGCCGGGGCGGCTGGGCGCCCGGCACTAGCAAGGCGGGCGGCTAAGCACCTGGCCTCCGGGCTCTCCGCGGCTCCAGCGGCTCCTCGTTCTCTCCCCGCGCCTGTAGGGCTAACGCTGGCGCTGCCTCTGCTCCTGCTGCGGCTCCTCGCTCTCAGGGTTTTTTCTTTTTCTTTCTTTCTTTTTTTTCCTTTGGACTGGGGGGGCTCTGCTTTTTGCTTCGCAAAGGTCCTGCCAAGATGCTAAGTTGGAAATTGAGGATTCTGACGCCTTCTACGCGCCCCGAAGCTCCTCCTTCCCGGGGTGTTGTCAATGGAAGGAATGGCAGGATCCTGCTGGGCGGCCGCAGCCAACCCGGCCGGCAGGAGCGCCTCTCCCTCTCCCTCTCTTCCTTTCCTTCTCCCTCTCAGGCTAGCTGGCTGGTTCCCTTGCCCCTCCCTCCTTCTGTCTCTCCCTCCCTTCTTCCCTCCCTCTTTTCCTCCCCCCTCTTCCCGCTCCCCTCCCCCCCTTTCCCCTTGCTCCCTCTCAGTTGCAGACTCTAGCGCGCCGGCCCCTGGATGACAATCACATCCCAGCCGCGGCGATCAGCTCCAACTTTCTTCATTAGCTAACTACTGTTGGAGCCGTCACATTGCTGAGGATTTATCGCAGCCAGGATTGCCCTGGAATACAAGCCAATCCGTTTATGAAAAAAAAATAAAAGAAAGGAGATTGAATATTCGCTCATTTATTTCCTCTGTTTTCTTTCCACAGTAAATAATTGAGCGGATAAATAATGGAGATAAGAATCAAGGTGTGCAATTGACTGCAAGGAGACCCCTGCCCTACCGAGGCTTCTTTCCCTACTACTTTAGGAAACCCGGATTAAGGCAGATAAACGGAAACGAGACTGTTGTTGACGGGGGAGAGACTACAACAACAATGTTAAGCAAGTGTGGAGTGAACCCGGTCGGATCCGGAGGAGGACACTGCCAGCAGCAGGTGGGCAAGTAAGGGGCTCTTTGCTTTTACTCGTCTCCCGGGCTTTTTTCTCCACTCTGCTGGGAATATCCGAGGTGGGGCGGGGCTGGTATCCAATCTCAAACTCAAGCTCCTCTCTCTCTCTCTCTCTCTCTCTCTCTCTCACACACACACACACACACACACACTCGGTCTCTCTTACACACCCTCACCCCCACCCTCGCGCTCTCTCTCTCTCTCTCTCTTTCTCCCCCTCCTCCCTTCCTCCCCTCACCCCCTTTTAATGAAAAGGGAAGAGATAGACGAAAAGAAGGGGAGTGGTTATGGGCAAGAATTTCCCCTTCTCTTCACGGAAAAGCGGCGTAAGCCACTACTGTTTAGTTCTCTCTGCACCCAGGATCAACCATGCCTCCCACCCTCCTTTCCTGTTCCGGCACCAACACGCCCAATCAGACCTAGGATTCCTTTTTCTTTCTCTCAATTCCTTTCTAATCTCTCTAGTTACACACTCACTCCTCACTGAATGAATGTGCTTGTGTGTGTGTGTGTGTGTGTGTGTGTGTATGTCTTGCAACTGAGCACACACGTAACCGGAAAATATTTATGAAGCCCCCAAATGACACAAACACGGCCTGAAGTTTCTTGTATATACAAATGCAGAAACCACACACTCAAATACACAAATGCAGAACCAAACAACACACAGAGACACAATCATAAGTTTCATATAGACACGCAGTCACCAGTCTCATCCTCAAGACACATGCAAAAACCTCAGACTGATACACAATATCTTATATATTGCACATTGACATACAGTCCCTGGACTCAGACATTCAAAGCTACAAATCTATGCACACAAAAATATACAGGATCTCAAACACTGCCACACAGTTCCTTTCTCCAATCGACGTTCACACTTGAATTTTTGCTCTCTCCCTATCCCCCATGCACGTTCTTCCTGTCACCAATTCCTTGTCATAGAATCACAACTTTACAGTATCTCAGACGTCCCAACATGGCCAGTTGTAGCACAGTTCCTGGGCTCACCGAGATCGAGAAATATTTAGCAAATTCATACTATCACTACTCAATATACATACTACGCACTCGTACACACAGACTCACACTCAAGTTTCTTTGATGTGCACACGTCACACTTTTTCCTTTCTGGCCTTTTGCCTACACAAACATGCTAACATCCCCACACACAGACTGTACCCACTCAAACTCCCAAGCTCGCCTAGATGCGCCAAGACTCCTCCTCTTCCCTGCCCCGCCCCTCCCTTCTTGGTTCTCCCCTATCGATCTAAGCTGTCCCAGACTACATTCTCCGAGAGCCTCTCTGTCCGCCCCGCCTCCCAGAGTGGCTTTTACCTCTGATTGGTCGCCGCCTTCAACTGGCTCCGCCCTTAACGTCGACCTTCTCCTCCTTCCAGAGTCACAGCGCCGCGGTCGGGGGTGGGGTTGGGCGGGGCGCCGTGGGCGCTATTGTCATGGAGACGAGAAGCTGGAGTCGTTGGTTGTTGGGCCGAGCTGACTGGACCCGGAGCTGTAGCGGGGCTGGGAGCGCAGAGCCGGAGCTAGATGGAGGTGGCCCGGAGCGTAAAAGATAAACCGCCTGGCCAAGCAGAGAAGGAGAGTGCTGGGCGGCTTATGAGGAAGCGACGGCCCTGGGGCTCTGCGTGCAGCGACGGGGAGCGCCCCCCCCTGGCCGGGTCGAGCTGTCCCGAGAGCGCCTCCGTCTCCCTCCCTCCTTCCCTTTTTCCCTCCCTCCTCCCTCCCCTTAGCGCCAGCCCTGGGCTCCGCCTGCGCCGCGCCGCTCGGCTCCGCTGCAGCCCCTCCGGCTGCCCGTCCTAACGGTCTGTTAACGGCCGAGGGCCCAGGGAACCAGTCCGCTGGCGCGCGCGCTGCCCAAGAGCTCGTGAGGAGGCCGGGACTCTGGAGGCCCGCGCGCTTCCGCCACGGCGATCCAGGTGAGCCGCCTTGGGGGGCGGAGGCGGCTAAGGGGTTGGCGTGGGCCCGAGGCTGGCTTCGGTGACCGGACTCCGGGCTGAGTAACTTATTAGGGTCTGGGTCAAGAATGTGTCCGCAGCTGCCCCCAGCCAGGCTGATTGTCTGTCAGTCTCGCTCTGAATTTTGTGGGTGCGCTGGCACGTCTTATTTGAGGTCAAGGTCACGGCGGGGATTGCCCCAAAACTTGGAGTAGGGTGTGAGGCCACAGCGGGAAAGGGGGCAGTGGATGTTACCCTCCCTGACGGTCACCCTCTGAGAATCAGCTTATGCTTGCGCGCGCGCGTGTGTGTGTGTGTGTGTGTGTGTGTCCGCCCGAGTGACCGGAGTGCGGGCCGAGGTCTTACATCCTTGCGCACGCGTGTGTGTGTCTGTGCACATCGCTGCAATGTTTCGTGTATTCCCCCCTAATCCGGAGGGTTGATTAATGAAATGTAGCCAGAGAGGTTTGTGCCATCATGAATATAAGAGTCTGTCAGGAAGACGTCCTCATTACATAATTTCTCCACTTTTATTTTTCTCCATCTTAAGAAAGGGCGGTAGAGAATCCTGGAAGATGCTGTAACATTTAGCGTTTATGGTTCTATTGCTGTGGTTGTCACTTTCGTTTTATGTCAAATTTAAGGCTCATTTCTTAAGGATGTCTCTATTTTCTGCTTTATTTGCACGTTGATATCTCTGTTGCATGACTGGCCACCACAGCAGTCTCCTAGAATAGAATTGTATTAAAATGTGAAAGGAGGACTAATCTTTAGCAATTTGACTGAATTCAGATATGATGATCCTGATGACTTAACCATTTTAAAAGGAAGTCTTTAAAATAACTTCTTAATAAGCAGTGTGTGTGTGTTTTTGTTGTTGTTGTTGTTTTGTTTTGTTTTAGTTTTGTGTTGACTACTGTAGATTTAAATTTCTGTTCAGCTAAAATTTCAGCTTTATAATTTGTTAAACTACATAGTTGTCAACAAGTATATGTGCTCTGGACCTTTTCTCTATCAGTGAAAATACTCTTTCTAAAAATGGGGGTGTGGGTCATACTTTGTGACACCTGAATATATTTTTCATAATTGATTATATTCTTGGAACTTTTTTTTACATTTTAACTTAATTGGAAGATACATTTATGTTAAGATTTTTAAAAATTGCAATGTAAGTCTTTTAAATGTATAATTTTGAAAGAATGAGATTAAAAAGATTAGAATAGGTTTAATCATATGTAGAGTCCATGTTCTGATTCATAAGTTTTTATTTCATAAAATAACTCATTTACAGCAACCATAACAAGTAATTATTTCATTTTATATTCATTTTTCATGTGCAACAAAAGTACAATTTTTTTTCAAAGAATATATAATAGATATGTAACTATTTTTTAGGATTTCTCTTTGGGTTTGATGCAGTACCCACATAGAATACAATCACTATTGCAGACTTCTTTTTATTTGTCTAGTATAATAGTTTTTCAAGTATTGGATTTTAAAAACTAATAAAATTAGGTCTGCTATATTTTAAAGATCTAATCATGCTTGTGTGACACAAAACTAGCACAAGGAAAGGCAACAGATTGGTTCTGTCATATCACTTTGCTGTTTTGGAGTGTACTTAAAGGATTATGATTGATAATGCTGTCTTGCCAAAGAATGTTGACACAGGTGTTTATGGTTATCTTAATTAAGATCCTGAAAAAAAATGTGGTCTATATAATGTTATAGAAAGGACAGTGTATTTTTAGACATTTTTCTTATGGAAAGATTTCATTGTACCAAAAAATCTTACTTAAAATTTTCTCAGCTCTTTGGAAACAAATGTTATATATAAAAAAGTTAAGTTAATATTAAGTATGTTATTACTAATGCTATGTGTGATTTATTGACTGTATGTTATTGGTTTTCTTTGCATAGTGACTTCATTAAATATTAGTGAATAGTTTAGAAAGCAGTGAATGAAATAGAATATTTCAGGTACATTTTAGCGAGTTTGTAAAACACCTGATAATACATTTTTAGAGGAAAGGAATTTGAAGTACAGAAAACAGAAATGTAGTAAAATATATAATGTTAATACCAAAGAAATATTATTCTTCATTTTTAGAAAAAAAAAACATCATTCTTAGGTGTTTTTAATAATCCCAAACTCACTTTTTTCATATTATAAAGCAGCTAATCTCATCATAATTGTAGAATACCTTGGGTTTTTTTTTTTTTTACCAGAAAATGCAGAATGTATGCAGAATGAAAATGAGGTAATTATTCCTTCCTACAAAAATAATTAGTGAAGAAACATCATGAATATACTATTAGTATTTTAAACCTCTGAATTTTAGATAGTTACCTGTAACATTCTATAACACCTTCCTAATACCTCTTCTTGTCAGATTTCGAGTTGGAAAAACAATAATTCAGGTATTATTGATTGTAAAACCCAATGGTTTAGGTTACAATCTTTGATATTTGTAATGCTGGAAGATTTTTTTTAACTCTTTGCACACCATTTTTCCATAAAAGTAATCATATATGACAAGTTTTATATTGTCACTGTCCAAAAAGAAGTAATGAAAGAAAAGAGAAAGATGCAATAGGTAGATGATAGAAGCCATGTGTAGATTCACAAGGCCTTTCCTCACATCATATTTAGCCAGTTAGAATTACATGACAAACTATGTGTTTAGAAAGATAATCATTTTGCTATGTTTGAATCAGTGTGGTATTTTTATTGAAAATGTATAGATTTTTTTTTCTCTTTAGAATAAGCATGACCAAACATCTTTAAGATATTATCTATTTGAAATCTAAAAAAAAAAAAATTGTATTATAACACTTCTAAGAAATACAATGAATTTTTCAGATTATTCTTTTATGGAGTACCAAGCTTAATTTGCTGTCTTCTGTTTTATGAATAATATAGAATGATTATAAATGTAACATCCTAATAAAGTGGGAAATTTAGAAAATTATAAATTGTGCAAAAATGACCAACATGCAAAAGCAATGAGAATCTTTATGATGCTTGGATAAATTAAATTTCTTATAAATATTTTGTAAAAATTTTGAAACATTTTGTCTCTGAGATCTCACATGACATATTGAATGTGGTATCTGTGTATGAATAATGTGCAACAGTCATATTACAACTATTTTTTCCTCAATTTTTACTTATTAATTCAATGTGCCTTAAAAAGTATTCTTGCTTATTTGTACATTTATTAGCTATTAAACAGAATAAATTTTCTTAATAGAATAAAAGCTTACAAAGTAAGAATGTATATTTTTTTATTCACCAATACCACTTTAAAAATGATGATTATGTTTTAATGAATTATAGTATGTTTATATGTGCAAACACACTTAAACTCAGTTTAGTTTGGCAATTATCTTTTTTTCAGAATTGAAAACTTCAAATTCACAATGCTATAAGATTATAATTTTCTTTTTTAAGCACTATTAAATTTGTCATTTAATGTAATTATCCTTTTTCCTTTTTTTCTATAGCTAATGATCCTCCAAATTTTGATATATAAATTGTTTTTGTATAATAAGAAGTGGTGTGGTAATGAAAACTAGACATGAAGTTCATATCTGAGCTCTCTAAAGTTCCTTCTAGTCTTCTGTAATTTATTAATTAGTATAACTTCCATTTCCACCCCTTTAAAATATTTTCTTCAAGATGAAAACAAGTCAGAAAAAAACAATAGATTTTTAGTTTACCAGAAATATTAACATATATGTTATTGAGTTGCAATTATATGAAATCATATGAATAAATACATTAATTCATTATGCTTACTATTATGATCAGATGCAAACTTAACATTAAATTTCTTGTGATGACTTGGTAAAAGCTATAGCTTTTTGATATGTAGTGCTACTATCTTTTCCATCAAATCAGTTGTTTTTGTTTTTTTCTTCTTGGTACATTTTACCTTTCACCAAACCTGCAAGACACTTGTAGATTGTATTTACCATCTTGTTTTAAAAATTAAAGTTTTCTTATTAACTCATACTCGACATGATAGTCTGTAGACAGCAAAGGCTTTTATAAGTATTATTCCTGATCTCTTTATGTTTATTTTCTGAGTTACTAGTAACTCCTCTATTATTGGTCTCCATACTAATCAGTTTTACATTATTATTTGGGTATTCTCTCTCCCTTTGGGGGTGGAGAGAAGAGGGGAGATTAGAGGCATTAGTTCCTGTACATGGACACATCCATATGAAATAATTAGACACTGCTATTAATATACATGTATGTGTACTTAGACACTACTGTTAATATACATGTATATGTACATAGAAATTGGCAGTAATAATTCAAAATTCAATCAAGCTTTAGGTATAATCTTTGGTTCCTTGTGTGAATGCCATTTTTGAGATAATTATTTTTATGATTATCATAAATTTGTTGTGTACAATATAACTCTTTTAAATTTTGTTAAGATCAAATATTAGGACTTAGATCAAGCCATAAATGCTTAGTTATTTTGAGGATCAAATGCATAGAAATGTCCTCTGATTGCTATTACTAATTGAATTCAAATACTTATTGAGGAGTTGAGATTCTTAGAAGAACTGTAGAATTTACAATTTTGAAATATTATCTACTAGGACAAGAATTCAAAACATTGAATTTTATGTAATGCAGTGAAAAGTATTGTGTAAAAAAATCATAACAGGTGAAAGAATATAGTTAGTAAAACTTTCAGTAGAAAACTTTGTGATTTAATGTTACTCTTCTTCAGATGATAAAAATTATACTTTCTATCAACTAGATTTAAAATTAGTATGTTCTGTGAAAAGTTACTTTTAAATAACGCCTATATGTCATAATAATATAAATGGAATATTATATTGCTTAAGTTACCCAGGTAGTCCTGAGCTGTTTAGAAAGCCCAAGTAGAACTATAAAAATAACAAGAAAGACAACATGAGCAGTTTATTCTATTTAAGCATTCCAGAATATAGGAAAAATGTATATGCATATACATATGTCAGATTGATTAGCTTTTATAGCTATTGCTTTCACTTAAAATTATTATTATTTAAAAGTCTTGTTGTGTGTTATTTTCTAGATATGATATAGTTTTTAAAGAATAAATACATTAATACATATATTGTATTTAACATATACTTTAACATATTTAACATGTATGGGACTACTTGCCATAGGAGGTGGAGGGAAGGAAGGGAAAAGTTGAAACAGAAGTTTTTGCAAGGGTCAGTGTTCAAAAATTACCCATGCATATGTTTTGTATATAAAAAGCTATAATAAAAAAAATGTAAAAAAAATAAATACATTAATTACTAACTTCCATTTTTTTGGACACTGGTAATAGCAATGTATTTTTCATGAAAATGAGGTAAATCCTTAGGTATGGAATGAGTTCACATTGTAATGGAAAATGTAGAAAATATTTTCTAATAGAAACAAAAAATTCCATGTTTCAAGAAATTTAACTTTTCCAAAAATTAAGTTAATGGAATTGTTGATGAGATAAAAGAATTAAACTTTAGTTCACCGCAAAAGAATGAAAAGTAGAATAGTGAAAAGATAAAACTGCTTATGGGAGGGGTAACAATTGTTACTTTTCTCTTTTAAGATTCTACAATCAGTGGTGGACCTTATAATTATGAAAGAAGAAACAGAGAAACTTGTTCTGAAGATTTAAGGTAATTTTTGATGTCTTAACACTTTTCCTTTCTAATCCTGAACCATTGTCACTTCTAGAAACTTTTTATAGATTGATAACTTCCAGGTTCTAGTGTGAAAATATAAAAGCTTTCCCTGCAAAATAGTTGAAGTGGCTACTCAAATGACTATAGACTGCATTAGAAACAACTGGAAAGTGTCCCTTAGATTATACTCAGCACTCTCTTATAACTTATTTCCTGAAGTAAGAGCTGTGATTATTTATTTCCCTGTTGCCATATATGGCATTTTAGTTCATTGTCACGATTTAAAAAATATATCAAGCCTGATGTTTCTCCTCATGTTTACTTCCCAGTTTTCTGCTTATGTAAATTTGGAATATACTTCCAGCTTGATTAACTGGCAGCCAGAAATAAAACCTCGAGGTGTTACATATAGTCAGAAGACTTTTGGATAACAACTAGGTTCTATCAGAGAGAGATGGATCCTTAAGTGAGAGATATGAAGCTCATTTACATGAGTTCTTTTCTATGCTACAGAAATGTAGGTTTCTTTCTTTTTTCTTTAAATCTTTGTGTAATAGACCTTCCTTCCTCCCTTGATGCATAGACTTGCTGCTTATTTTGCAGCTGTTGCCTGCCTGGGTTCATGGAAGACTTTGGTTGTTTTATTTTGGAAGCTAAGTTAGATTGATTTTGTATGTGTTATGTTTTCATTTTCTTTTTAGGAACTTAATTTTGGTGTTAAAAGAATCCATCTAAGATTTTTGAATAGCAAAAAATAGAATGGATTCAATTTGTTATCTGCAAAGAGAGAGCCTCTTTCTCATGATACTGTGTTGCCATGGTGAATATGCATGTTAAATTAAAAACAAGAGTAAAACCCTTTCATAAAAGAACAATTACCAAGCCTAAGAATGTTTATTCAGGCTTAAATTGTGCACTGGTATTTGTGTCTAAATTTTTTTTAAAGAAAAAAGATACACTTTTCTGATCAAGAAAAATACCTGATTTACAAATTCTTCTATCTGTGGAATAATATTAAGAGAAAAATAATCTGTTCTCTGGTGTTTAGTTATGTAATTGGGAAACTGGAAAGGATACAATGACTAAAATAGATTCTTCCCTTAAAAGAACTAGTATCCATTTGCAACATAACCTTTAAGGAATCTGACTCAGTGTTCAAATTGGATCAAATATATTGGTATTTTTCCCTTTGCTATCAGGTTGGCCAGTCTCATTCTTTCATTGGTAACTATATAAAGGTAATAAATAGTTTAGGAAATCATAGAAATGTGGTATAGAAAAAAAATTTGAATAGAAATGATTTTACTGAAATGGTGTTTTAATCTAGAAACAATTTAATGCTATTGCTAGGACTAGTCTTTATGTTTTATATAATGGATCAGTACATTTCTTTAAGCTCTCTAAATATAGTTTAATATATTGAGTGTATATATTATACACA
>NC_045427.1:471358664-471398664 GCF_902635505.1 Sarcophilus harrisii | reverse complement strand
AAATGTAGTTTTCTAAGTCAGCATGTAGCTGGCAGGGATTCTCCAGTATGGTTTAGTGATCCATTTTCATCTGAGTTTGACACCACTGGTGTAGACCACATACAGAGCCAGGATCCCCATTTCCTTTCCATTGGAATTATGGATTCGGTTCATGAACCCATTTTGAACTCTGATTGGTGATGGTGATTTTATGCTTAATCTTGCCCAGAAGCAGACCTCCACTTCACTGGTCTAAACATCACCTAGAACGCTTCACTCTCCGTCAGTTTTTAACTCCCCCGTTAGAATATAAGTTTGTTGAGAGTACAAATTGTCTTGGCTGGAATTTCTGAATTCTGAAGCATTTAACATAGTGTCTATCACATAGTATCATGAAGTATCATCACATGATGTCATGAAGAATTGGGCATGACTTAAAAAAAACAATTTAGGCTTCATACCCTCCCCTCAGTACCACCTAGTTGCCCCATTATTAGGTAATTATAGATGATTATAGATGGATTTCCCAAGGAGCTTAGTCAAAAAGGGAAAAGAGATATGGGACTATAAGAGGATGCATTCCAAAGACAGATAATCTGGATGAAACTTCTATCCCTAAAGCTCTCTCAGAAGCAGTCCAGTTCTTGTTACTATATCCTTACTGGGAGATAATGAGAAATCTGAAAACTGTTCTTGTCCTTTTTCTAGCTAGCCCTCTCCATCTAAGCAGTGGAAAGGAGTCTCTGTGTATACTCCCAGCCATCTTCTTGGACCAAAAGGCCCGAGTGACTCTCTTACTTAGTGCGTGCTTTTGGGTTCTTTCAGCCAAACTTAAACTAAAAATTTTGAACCTTATTTGCCTTATTAACTCAGCTAGGTTTTACTTAGCACTAACTGTGAACTGACAATCTTGGAAGGAAATAGAAACCCTCTTCCTCAGGGCACCCATTTAGCATTACTTCCCCTACCCAGACCTCTGGGGCTTCTTAGCTCAGCTGCCTTTCTTCCCTCCTCATTTTCCCCTGGGTTCACTCCTTGTCTCTTACAAGGAAAGGCTCTCATTGCCTTGGAGCCAGAATCTTGGTCTTCGAAGGTGACAATTAGCTAATTTGATAAACTCATTTTATTTATGTGCTAATGGCAGAAGGTTATGGGAGTTCCTTAGGGTCCTCTTTCAGTTCCTTGACCACATGTGCATTAGAACAAGTCTTCTCCAGACATTTATTATTCCTATTCTCTGAAATTGTGTTAAATTGTATAAATTAAATGAAATCATAAAAGTCTATAAATCAGCTTAGATAAGATTTGGTATTAAAACTCATTCATATAAATATAATTTAGTAAATAACAGTATTATTTATTATCACTTCATTTTGTTACCTATATTATTTTGCTATTTTATTAAGTTAATATTTTAAATGTTATATATATATATATACACACATTATCTAATGTATTATACACATATGTATTGCATTTCTTCAAAACTATTCGAAGATTATTACAACAACCCTTCCTCTCTTCTTAGTTCCAATAAAAAGGCTACCATCCCCAAGCCAAAATCTTGAATTATGAAAAGACACTGGTTATGAGATGAATAGGTGAATGATAGGACAAAATGATGGAGCATGTTGACACTCTGATCAAGATGTGAAAATTGGGGTCCTTATGTTGCTGCAACATCCATATTATAATATTACAATCTCAGTTATCTCAAAATAAGTGCCGCGGAGAGTTCTTAGACTTAGCTCTGCTAAAGTGGAATACATGGGGAACCATTTTAGGCCTATGAATTACATATATGGATTTATAGGTGAACCTCCCTACATAACTTTCTCAAAGATATTTGTGACTGGGCTTGAAATTAGGCAGGATTAGATTGGAATCCCAAGCTCTGACACTTAGTAACTAAGTGACCTTGTCCTAATCAGGCCACTCTCTGGTCTTTCAACCTTATTTTTTTCTTCAGATTAAAATGAGAATGAAAATTCTTGCACTCTCTCCCTCTTAGGACTATTAAATACAAAGTGCCAGTAAACTATTATAAAGAGTTAAGCAAATCAGCATCCCCTCAATTCAGAATATTAGAACGCTCCCTGAAATACAGAGAATTTAAATGGCTTGTCTCACTAAGATAAGTGTCTTACCCAACTAGAACATGTTAGAGGTAAGACTGGAACGTAGGCCTTCTAGACTGAGAGAGTCTATGCATTAAAGTACTCTGCCCCTGAAGTTTCTCACTCATGATGAAATCACAGGTCTGCCTTCCTTTAAACTGTTATAGAAATAATTTCACATTATTATATGTTATTTGGGGAAAAATTCATTTCATTTTTGACCTTAAATTAATTGATTAATGCATTTCAATTCAACAAGGTTTTATTAATTATCTTGCCAGCACTTAGCACAGGGCCTGCTTGCTATCTACTATGTGCCAGGTTCTAAGCTCCCATAGAATCCAAAGACAAAATCCAAAAGACATGGAATCCAAAGACAAAAACCTAATACAGCCCTGGGTCATCAAAGAGCTCACATTCTAATAGAGAAGAGGGCACAGCTAAATAAATAAACTGAATATATACTAAATGCAAAATTATTGATGGGGAGAGAGAGAACAGAGAATAAAGGGGATATAGCGTAGAAGTTGTCATCTGAGCTGAGTCTTAAAGATAGGCATTCTAAAAGACAGAGGCAATGAGGTACAACCTAGGCAAAAGGATGGAGACAGGAAATGTATAAATATGAGATTTTCATCCCTAAAGTTGAATATTTATATTTGAAGGCTAATGCCCTGCTCTTTTTCCCCAGTCAAAACAAATACTTTACAAGGGAGTGCCTTTCTACGTGGTATTTTTTTTTTTTTTTTGCCACATGTTTAAGGTAGTAGAAGAATCAAGTCAAGGAAATGTAATTTATGGCTCTTCAAAGTGTTTAGAGACAGACATTGCATATCTTGCACCTTGAAGTGTAAAATGAGATCAACTTCAGTGGAAATCATTCCATGCTGCACTCCAGGGTAAAATTTATTTCGTCTAATTTGTGAGAAAGAATACTTAAAAGGAGAGTTATGCATTGAGATAACCTCTTGTCATGGAAGCCTACATGAATAGCTCTTTGTGGAAAGAAGCTATCTGGATCCCTATAGAAAACTAGATCGATGAGCAAATCAAAGTATTTTCCAGGGAATAGAGCACCCTTAGGTGACCTCTCTAGGATTTCACAGTGGACTCTGACAGACAGTGCTTTCTCATCCCAAGCTAGTTCCTCCCAGCTCCCTTACTGAGCCTGCATACCAGGCAGACAATGGTGCTGGCTCCAAAGACAGTTGTGACAGTCTTTCAACCAGCAGATCCCTAATTCTGATCCCTGCTCTCTTGTGAGCTTTTACCAAATCCCGGGGAAATGTGTCTTTCTGTGTTCTCCTTGCCCACTACTCTCATCAACCTGCATTCCAGTAATCCTTGCATCCTTCTTGGCCCTCAGGCTCTTGCTTAAAATCCCGGGTGCAGGCTGCAATCTGAACTGGAAGAGTTCACTGGGACTGGTGGATTTATCCTTTTTAGTTCAATTCTTGCCAGTAACTCCCTCATTCCAACCCCTGGACCCCTTGGGACAGCAAGAGATTTGGGGGTGGGGAAACAGCTTGGAGTTGTTTCTCAGCAATCTGAGCGCCCCCAGGCAGGGCCTTCCCTTCCCTGGGCACAAATAGGGCAACTGAATAGTGACCCCCTACCTTCAGACCCCTCTCTGAGAGCTTGACCTGCCCCCTCTCTTTCACTAGCTAATGGAGAGGGGGTGTATGTGATAGTGACAATAACACTTACATCTCCATAGTTATTCATTGCTGAAAGCATTTCTGAACCCATGAAAGGGGAATTGTTTTGTTTCGTTTTGTTTTGCTTCTTAATATCATGAAGGGCCTTTTAAATCTCCTCTTTGGAAGGACAGCTTTAATAAGCATGCAGGAGAGAGCATTGCACTGTGTGGGCTTCCTAAAGACCATATGGGCAAAAAGGCACATTATGTGGCTACAACTGCCCTGCTTGTCATCCCCAATCATACTTGCTCTAATCCTTGTTTTAATTTACTCTGCTGGTACCGCACCAATCCTGCCAGTGCAGTCCTCAGGGCCCCTTCATTCCTACCGCTTATGACAAGGAATATGCAAAGGCACAATTATTCATCCACTAAGGTGACAGAGGAGGGCTCTGCTTGGGAATATGTTTCCAGGCTTCCAGCGTTTTAATGTCAGCTGTTACAGCAGCACTTTGCAGTTTGCAAACAATTCTACAGGGACTTTTTTTTTTGGGGGGGGGGGAGAGGGGGGTGCAACAGAGAAAGTAAAGTATTTTGATCTTAGAAAGTGATGAGTCTTGAACTTGCCTAAAAGTGAATCTCCATTGATTCAGAACCACAAACTGTGAAGGTTTTAGACACAGGTCTTAGACAAAGTGAGGACCACACTTCTATTCAGCTGGTTCATTGGATTTTTTTTTTAATCAGTTGAAATTCTCTCCCTGCCCCCTCCCCTTCCCTGTTTTGCCTCCAACAAAGAAAAGGACATTGAGCCAGCCCTATTAATTCGCACAGGTTTGGTATTGTTTACATTCAGATGTGTACCACATTCCTGAGGAGGAAAAGAAAACAGCCCAAGTATAGCATTCAGCTCCTCGGGTCCATGATGTATTTCATTTGCTACGGTCAGAGCCATCTTAACAATGCCTTTCATTTTCTTATAGCCTAAAATGATTTTCTTTCTGTGAGGCCATTCTTTTAAAAAGAAAGAAAGAAAGAAAGAAAGAAAGAAAGAAAGAAAGAAAGAAAGAAAGAAAGAAAGAAAGAAAGAAAGAAAGAAAGAAAGAGAAGAAAAGAAAAAGAAAAAGGGAAAAAAAGAAAGGAAAAAAGAAAGAAAGAATGGGGGGGGGGGGGGGGGGAAGAACCTTCATGGCCTTTTCACGGTATCATTTGCAATTTAAAGCTAACCTGGTGAGTATACCAACAATAGGCCTGCCCATAAAATGATTCCAGGCCTGCCTGCATGCCCAATGAGGTTGATGTTGCTCTATTTAGCTCTTTGTCCCTCAGTAATATCTACTTAATGCAGTTCAATGGGAGTGGATTGTGGGGAGCGTTAAACATTCTATTAAGTCTTTACCAAGGCCACTCTATTCTCCTCCAGCTGTATAGGGGCAGAGGCATTAAATTTGAGAATGTAGAGGGAACAAGGCCCCCTGAAAAAGCACCTATATAAAAAGGACAAATTTCCTAACGAAGGAAGACCACACTCAATTTAAGACCTGTTCCTGTTATGCACAAGATCTCCAAAGGTTTGTCTGATAACAACCTGACATTATTCTCAAACCCGTGTTTATTCACCAAACTGAAGCCAGTCCAAAAGTAACTATCCCAGATATGACTTAATACACAGAACGGCCAGATATGCTATTGTTAAATGGAGTAGTGCCAGGTGACATTTTAATTTTCTTTTCTCATGATAGTCCTTAAATACAATCATACTTAATTGTCAAAGAAGAGAGACTCCATCATTCATTCCCATATTGGGTCTCCTGTTGATCCAAACCTTAGTGACACTTTCTACATGCTACTCTCTATGAAGTTTCCTCATCCCCGAAGTGGAGGTGGAGAGGATAGCAGGCAGATTCCCCCAATAGCCCCTGGGTACATTGTTGCCCTGAGGGGCTGTGGATTCGAGCTCTTTAGTACAAGCCACTGGTTTGGAGAACTGGGGTGTTGGGCGAGCAGCAGCAGAGAATAAAGGGGGGGCGGGGAGAAGAGGCCACACCAGGCTTTTTCACACAGTTGGCATTGACTTGGCTTGAAGAGGCGAGCACTAAGCTGCCTTTTCAGCCCCAGTAAAAACCCTCCATCTGGCCACCCTAAAACTCTGTTAGCTTGTTCAACTCGCTGTCGGCTGATTGGGCTTTGTGAAGCAGACGTAACAACATCAATGGCCTAAACCCTCGCCACTTGAGAGTATTACATTTCATTTCATGCTTGACTTAATCAAAACTGGGGAAATGAAATTTACACCTTTTTGATGTTCCTTTCCCTGCTGTTTAAAGACAGGAATCTTTGCCCATTTGATCTTCACATGCGCCCAGTAAATGACCAAATATGCCAAGCTGCTAAAAGCAGAAGGCTACCAGTTGCCAGTGAGTATCAGGTCACTGAGAAAGCACTTAATGCAGAAAGCCCTAAATTTCTGATCCAGAGACTTTATGACCAAATGTAGCCACTCCCTAACTGCCTCCTCCCACCCCTCCCCAACAAAGCCACATTTTTCAACTTTTATTTAAAAAAAGAAAAAAAAAAGTAAGTCAGGAGAAAATAAACTTATCGTTGTTCCAGCTGGTAGTATGGAGCTGATTTGGAAGGGAAAAAGGGAGGATGGATTTTGACTCTGAGTCTTTTTTTTTTTTTTTTTTTTAAATTTAATAGCCTTTTATTTACAGGATATATGCATGGGTAACTTTACAGCATTAACAATTGCCAAACCTCTTGTTCCCAATTTTTCACCTCTTACCCCCCCACCCCCTCCCCTAGATGGCAGGATGACCAGTAGATGTTAAATATATTAAAATATAAATTAGATACACAATAAGTATACATGACCAAAACGTTATTTTGCTGTACAAAAAGAATCAGACTCTGAAATATTGTACAATTAGCTTGTGAAGGAAATCAAAAATGCAGGTGTGCATAAATATAGGGATTGGGAATTCAATGTAATGGTTTTTAGTCATCTCCCAGATTGACTCTGAGTCTTAAGCTGAATTTGTTTGTACCCAGTCAACAGGGAGGTTATTAAGAGAGTTATCATACCAAGGGAAAGACTGCTGTATTTCCTGTCAGCAGGTCCTGGCCTTTGGTAAAGGATGGCAATCGGATAACTATTCGGTAAGTCAAGCACAGGGTTCAAAGTGAGTGGGAAGCTCAGATCCAGTTCTTACTGGTATTAGAGGCCTCTGGGTGGCTCAGTGGTTAGAGCACTGGACTTGGAATGAGGAGGATCCCATTTCATCACTTATTCGCTCTATGACCCTGAGCAAATCATCTTACTTCTATTTTATCTCAGTTTCTTCATCAGTATACCTATATGTCGAGACTACAATGAGGATAAAATAAGACCATGTTTCAAAGTGCCTTAGAGTCCATCTAGTCTAACTCACTCATTTTATAAATAAGAAAACATTAAAGCGCCATAGAAATAGGTGCTGTTGCCATTGTTATTAGTGCAAACCCTATAGGAGTGTGTAAAGGTCCCTTTACTTTATAAGAAAGACAAAGAAATTTTGGTTTATTTATTTGAGAGGCAGCCGGGTTTAGTGAATAGAGAGAGAACTGAAAAACGTGTAGTTCATAGAGTTAGCTGGGGCCATCCTGTGGGTGCAGCTTACTACTGCCCTTTGAAGGGTGACATAGTTGTTAGGCTGACTAGGGGCACCAGTTCCACCTGTGTTCCCATGAGCCCCAACAACCCTTGTGGAAAATCCCAGCCTCTAGTTGACCCCTCTGCTCATTGTAGTGTTCTGGTGGCTGCACTAACTTCTCCAGACTTTTTGCCTTTTGTTAAGAGTCCTCCGTTTATGACTTGATGAAAACATTTGTAATAGATAATCAAATGCTTATATGTTGCAAGGGACAATGCGCTATTTGTTAAATATAAATTAACATTAACACAGATCCCCATTGCAGCAAGGCAAAGGGTTTTGACACCTTTTCAACAAGACAGCCTGGGCCCCAGGAAAGAAAGCCCTGAGCCTGTAAAGGAACTCGTCTAGAATGGTGATCGGCAGACAGCTCTTGTGTGACAAGATACATAGTTTCTTTTCAGCAACAGGCAGATTATTGGTTACTATAGTTTCCCTAATGCTCAAATGGAGCTAAGACCTAAGCTGAACAGAATAGGTTAAAAGGTACCGATGTTTGGCCCGGGAAACCACATGTTGAGAATCAGAGACCAAACCAAACAAAAAAGCACATCTCTCTGGGCTTTGATGTCTTCTCTGAGGGATGCAGAGGGAGGGGGGCAGAAGTACAGCCAGGGCCCCGGGTCCAGAGGTCTGATGGGGCCTGTGACAATGCCCTTAGTGTGGGAGCAGAGATGACAATAGCCAGTCCCCCAATCCCGTGCCTTCGGGATCTGCCCATTCCCGAGAGATAAGAAATGCACTCACTTCTCTCACTAGGGAAGGGCCTCTCTAGACTTTGTTAGCAAGGACCTGCAGAACTCTTGGAGACTTGGGAGCTAGGGCAGCCACTTGGAAGTACTCTCCTTGAAAGTATGAGGCTACCAGTAATCACCCCTCAGGATGCTCCACCGACGGACCTTTGGCGGACCTCACACCTGGCATCACTGAGACTTTTCTGCCAGGCCCTTCTGCCCACGGGGAATTCACACTGAGCCATATGACCCTCTCTGCCAGCCCTGAGTAGAATATTGGCTTTTGCCTCAAATAATTCATCTTCTCCATAAAATATTGCCTGCCTCTCCTTCCCTGGTGACAGGGCTGCGTTTTTCATAAACTGGATTAAATTAACGACTATTTATGCTCCTGATGTGGGGGTTTCTACTCCTCTGTTGAAAATCGGTTTAGTCTCATTTTGCTTTTTATTTAAATCTTGTGAACAAGATAAATGTGCTTTTGCCTTTGGAAATCCCAATCAATCACCACCTGCCTTCATCCTAGAAAATGAGTGTGTGTGCGTGTGTGTGTGTGTGTGTGTGTGTTACATTTCATGGACTCCTGAGTGCTTCCTTGTCCGACATTGTGAGGCCTGGTCTCATTAGTTCTTTAGAATGTTTTTTTTGAAAAATATCTAATTGTAACAACTGTATTCCTATAGTGAACATATTACTTGAATTCAAGCCTTAACAATGGCAATAGGATAACTGTCCTTGAATTTGAGTCTTTTGTTGTACATCAATAGGCTTACAATGTGCTGAATTAGCAGGCATATTAATGGCCAGATGCAACACCAGCCCATTCTTTTTACTCAAATCTTCTTATGCAAATACCCCATGAATCCAGTTCAAAGAGCTAGCTTTAAAATGAGCTCCTACACACATTCATATGGGGCCTTTCACTACCAGCAAAGGGACTTAGATAGAAAGTGACATGAGAAAAGTTTAGACACTTGTTTTTTATAACTGAACATGATCTTGTTATCATAATCTGATACTGGTACCTTGCATGGTGGGGTTGTAGAATTTTAAGCCTTTAACAGAGGGGAGATAATCTCAGCCTTTGTGACAATGTGTACTGAATTCTGTACTGGGAGAAAGCTATCAGTGAGAATCGCAGTTTGTGCTTTTTTCAAACCAAACTTTTCATGGTTAAAAAAGAAAGCGCTTTTATCCTATTATAATTACCAAGCTGATTTTCATTGTGTCTATAAGGCTAACAAATGGTAATAAAGGTCAAAGGGAAAAAAAATAGAACAAGAAAATTCTCTTCCCCAAAAGCCAAAAAAGAAAAAAACTTCCAGTTCTCCCCACATCAGCCCCTCTTAGATTTCAGTTTATTTTCTTATAGGCCTTCACAGGGACGATTTTGAACGATTTTAAATGCCAGCGAGGAGTATGCTATTTCATTCTGTAAACCTATACCAGGAAGAAGATGAGCACTTAAACCCTTGAGAAGAAAACTGCTTTGGGGGTAGCCATTTAGAAGTGGCTCTCAAGCAACTTTCCCTCAAGCTACTTTTTCTGGGGAGACCTCCCTTTCTCTTTTATTTGCCCCTACCTGTTACAAGACTGAAATTCTCTCTGATGGGAATTAATTCTATGGCAGGTCAAAGTGGGTTAAGCAGGGTACAAGTAAAGAGAAAAATAGCTGCTTTATTTGATCATTGATAAACAGGATAAAAATAAGAACCCTCATTTTTTTTCTCCTGATACAATACTTTTCCTTCCAAAGCACTTCTACCATCAATATTTTCTTTTAGCAGAAAATTTAGCAGCATGATAGATGTTATAAAATGTTACCTTATATTTGTCATAGTACTTGAAATTTTTCAAATGCCTGTAATTATATACATACATATAAATAGATATCATGCTTAATTTATACATTGTCCTATAACTGCCCTGAGGCTTTTAGAACACCAAAATTTTATACATATGCTATATGTTTGTCATATTTACTGCCACTGTCTATCCTTAAAATTCTCTTTTTTCCCAGATTATCACAGGTGATTCTAGAACCACAGATTTAAAGCTGGAAGAGACTTTAAAGATCATTTCACGCAATATCCTTATTTTACAAGGTAGGAAACTACCTGAGGTCTTAAAAGGTGATGACTAAGGTCACATGGGGAGAAATGAGTAAAGATTAGAGTCAGAAAATCTCTGAACTGGAAGAGATTTCAGGGTCCATCTAATTTAACCTATATTTGACCAAGGATCTTGTCTATAATATCTCCAGCAAAGGAAAACCCACCCAGCAAGAAACCTTCAAGTGAAGGGGAATATACCAGCTCCAGGAGAGACTTTTTAAGATATTTCTAGGTTTAATTATTAGAAATTGTCCCTTAAAACAAACTTATGTCTGCTTCTCTACAACTTCTCTCCAGATCCTCTGGCTAAATTCAATGTTTCTTCTCCATGCCCTTTAATATTTTAGTACCTTTGGGCGTGAAGTCTAAGGAAGAGAACTAAAGATCTGCAAAGCACTTTGCATACCTCATTTTGTTTGATATTTATTTATAACAGTCCTAAGTACTGCTGGTAATATTATCCCCGTTTTTCAGGTAGGAACATTAAGGCTCAGATAAGTTAATAGTAATGATAATAACAATTAGCCTCATTTAATCATGTTCTACTCTTCATGACCCCATTTGGGGTTTTCTTAATAAAGATCCCAGAGTGGTCTGATATTTTCTTTTTCAATTTATTTTATAGATGGGGAAACAGGCAAGCAGTATTAATGACTTGTTTAGGATCACACAGCTAGTAACTTTCTAAGGTCAGATAAAAACTCACTATGCCTCCTAGTCACCTCTTTATAATAACTACAATAATTGAGTTGTATATAGCTCTTTAAGATTTCAAAGTGTTTCGTATACATCATTTTATTTAATATTTATAATGATCCTGAGATATATAAGGTCTAAACATAGTATTAATCCTATTTTGCAGATAGGGACACTGAAGCTTAGATAAGTTGATCATATTAACATATTAACATAACAACAATAATAATTAACAACAACAATAATAGTTGACACTTATATAGTTCTTTAAAATGTGCAAAGTGCTTTATATAAATTATTTCATTATGAAGGATTTTATTCATGATGGCATAGTGTGTTCAGTGACAGAAGCAGCATTCAGATTTAAATCTCTGCTGAATCCAAATTCATGCTACCTCTCAAGATTGAGTAAACTTGTCTAGCCATTCCCAAATTTAATATTAGTATTTCTACTAATAAGAATCATATCAGTTACTGATTTTGAAACATATGACAGTGCAAGAGACTTTGATGACGTAAAGTTGCTTTTCTGGCTGTTCAGCAGCTATAACAATAGCAACTAACAATAGCAGGAGTTACCAAGCTAGATTTCCATGGAAAAAATAATCTTACAGGACTAGGCTGGAAGCCAGACAAGTGGTCCATAGAAAGTTACCATTCCTAGGCCCTTGAGTTTATTTGTTTGCTAGTGGCAGCTAGTAAGCAATTTGTTTTGATAGCAAGGAATATGGGACTCCCTTATGAACAATAATTGATTATCTCAATGATGGCTATGGGAGACTGGGCAGAAAGCACTGATTCTGGAATAAGAGAATCTGGATTCAAAAAACTGCCTTTAATAATGCTTGTATGAACTTGGTCACTTCACTAACTTTCCTGTTCTTTATTCTACACACATTAAGGAACTGACCTATATGAACTCTAAGGTCTTTTCCACGTGTAAATCCATGATCTATGAAGTCCTGCTCCTTGAACTAAACTCTGCTGCTTTCCCTTTTGTAAGATTTTCATATATTTTGTGTTCTCTTGTAATATTTCCTCAGGGGAGAGTACAATCACTTTTTTTTTTAAAATTTAGGTTATACATGTACATTCTTTTTTTTTTTTTTTTTTTTTTTTTTTTTTTTTTTTTTTTTTTTTTTTTTTTTACATTTTCCATATGAATCGGTTTGGGAGAGAAAAAATTGGAATAAAAGGGAAAAATCATGAGAAAGAAAAAAAAGAAGAAAGACGAAAATAGTGCACAATGATCCACATTCAGTCTCTATAGGTTTCTCTCTGAACGAAGGTGAGGGTGTTTTCCATCCAATATTTATTGGGACTGTCTTGTATCACTGAATTGCTGAGGAGAACCAAGTCTATCATAGTTGATCATCACTCAGTCTTGTTGCTATGTACAATGTTTTCCTGAGTCTGTTGCTTCACTCAGCATCAGTTCATGTAAATCTTTCCAGGCTTTTCTAAAGCTAGTCTATTTATCATATTTTAAATAGAACAATAATATTCCATTACTTTCACATGACATAACTTATTTAGTCACTCCCCAATTGATAGTCATCTAGAGTAAAATAATTTTAATTAATGATGTTGTTGTCTCCCTTTTGGTCCCAAAGTTTCCTTGGGCATAAGGGGAAAAAAGTCAGAGAGGAACTGCAATGGTTGTTTACAGATCAAGGAAATGACTGGGGCAGTTTGGAATTGAAATGGATGGGGTGTTGGATCTGGAGTCAGGAACACTCATCTTCCTAAATTCCAATCAGGTCTTAGACATTTACTAGCTGTATGACCCTGAAAAAGTCACTTAACCCTGTTTGTGTCAATTTCCTCATCTATAAAATGGGCTAGAGAAGGAAAGGACAAACCACCCCAGTATCTTTGCCAAGAAAACCCCAAATGAAGGGTCATGAAGCATCGGACAAAAGTGAATAACAGCAAGGAGAAATGACAGCATATAGAGTTGAAGGAATTCATCCAAGGTCCCTGGGTTAATTCATGACTAGAAACTAGCTCTGCAAAACTCAAAGGTTTTATCACAAAGAAGATATTCAGGGTACATGAACTTTGTCTTCAGATGAGCTTTCACTGTGATGACATTTTCCTTAGCTTTGTATTTTGGAACCATTTTTGAAATTCATTTACTTTGCAGTGCAGATTAATGTGATAAATATGCAATGAAGCAGTTTTGGTAAGGGTCACTTGCCTAAACTAAAGCAATAGAGCTAAGTGGGCTAAAGAATTTCTGATGGGAAGTTTTGCGTCTCACTTGATCTAGAGAAAATTGCCCTGAATTTGCATTGGAAGGCAGAATGGTGCAGTGACAAGGATGTAATATTTAGTCACAAGACTGTATTTGAATCCTGGCTCCACCATTTAGTACCTGTAGGTTCTTAAACAAGACACTAAACCTCTCTGGGTCTCTGTTTTCTCATCAGTAAGCCTAGCCGGCACTGCTTTTTTCCTATCTATACAGGGTCTCTCAAATCACTCCCACTCTCTGAATCTCTTTTTTTTTTTTTCTGTAGGAAGGTCTAGATAATCTCAAAAAGAGCTTACTATTCCAAGTCAGCTATATAGTATAATGTATAGAGTACTAGACTGCCATCAGGACGCTAGTCAACATTTATTAAACACCTACTAAATTCTAGGCACTGTGCTAAGCACTGGGGATGCTAAGAGAGGCAAAAAGATAGTCCCTGCCCATAAAGAGTTTGCAGTCTAATGGGTCACAGACTCTTTTTTTCAATTTTATTTTGTCTATATAATGGAAATTATAATAGAATATATCTCCCAAGGTTGTTGTGAAAATGAAACAAAATAATATTTATAAAGCATTTTATAACTTATAAGGCACTATATAAATGTTGGTTAATAATTTGTTTATTAAATGTTTATTCATACACTTTTCACCATCATCAAAATTTTGGGGAAAGTGTCCATGATATATTAGGCACTAGAGCAAAACTGCAATTTTCCAAGAACCTAGAGTGAGCTCTGAATATTTTTCTTTGAAGACCACTACTCTAAAGATTCACTGAAGTCTCCTTCCAGGTAGAGATTTGAAGATTTTAGGCTAAAATATTGACAGTCATGT
Organism: Sarcophilus harrisii; assembly: GCF_902635505.1. Taxonomy (NCBI): domain Eukaryota; kingdom Metazoa; phylum Chordata; class Mammalia; order Dasyuromorphia; family Dasyuridae; genus Sarcophilus; species Sarcophilus harrisii. The sequence goes on along the minus strand of NC_045427.1, from coordinate 471,384,599 downwards.
TGACTTTTTCTTACTAGTGGACTTCAATAACTCTGGAGGAAAGTGAGGGTCATGGTTCTGTGCAGCTCTATTTTATTTAAATATAATACACTCACGTGTAAGTCAAGACATCACCCTCATGATGTCATTGGTCCTCTTTGAGCATAAAGGAGGAACAACAAAACATTTCATTTTCTCATTCATTGTTAGCTGTGAGTAGGAGGACGGTAATGAGTTATACTAAGCTAGAAACAGAGTAAAAACAACAAATACAGTTAGAGTTTGGATAACATGTCTTTCATAAATATTTAAATTAATTAATCATTAGTTATTTTTAAAGCATCATTAACTAAATTGTCTTTTATTAGTCATTCCCAAAATAAGAAAACATTTAAAAAGGAACTTTCATCATTATAGAATAATTGGATAGAGACTACAGAATTAGATGCCAATCTAACCCAGCCTATATCTAAACAAATATTACCACTGAGAAACTGACAATAAGTTATAGACCAATCTTTGATTGAAGACCTCAACTGAGGGTAGGCCTATTATCTCCTACAATAGTCCATTCAACTTTTAAATAGTTTTTACTGTTAAGGAATTTCTTTTTCTTAAATAAACCCTAAATTTGCCTCTTTACCACTTCCACATTTTTTGTTGTTGTTGTTATTTCTCCCACCTAGTTCTGTTCTCTGGTGCTGAGTAGAATGAATCTAATCCCCCTTTCCTTTGATGTTACTTCAAACAACTAAAGAAAGCTATCTTCTGACACCCTCCCCCCAAGTCTTCTTTTCTCCAGTTTAAACATCTTCAATTCTTTCAGCCAATCTTCATGACATGATTACCCCTTTCACCATACTAGTCATACTCTTCTGGATGGCATCTAGTTTTTCCATGTCCTTCCTAAAATATAACACTCAGAACTGAACAGAGTATTCTAAAAATGTTTTTATGACTAGTATTATCATTTCCCTCTTTCAGAAACTATGTCTATCTTAATGCAGCTTAATATCATATTAGTTTTGGGTTTTTTTATTTAATTACCTCGTCTCAGTTAACTCATTTTTGAGCTTATTGTAAATAAATATCTTCTTAGTCCTTTTTAGATAAATTGTTCTCTAGATATTGGTTACCCAGCATGATTTTAAGAAGTAGATTTTTTTTAGTCCAATGTATAATATTATGTTTATCTCTATTCACATTTATTTTATTAGATTTGGTCACGTCATAGCCAATTAACATCTTTTTAGATCTGTCATTTAATGGACTAGCTATCCCTCCTAGACTTATATCATGTATAAATTTGGCAAGCATGCTATTTATTCCTTTTTTCCAAGCCATTGGCAAAAATCTAAAATGGCACAAAACCAAACCATAATTCTCCAATCTTTGAAACTGACTCTGAACCATCAATGAGTTCAATCATTCAGTTGGTTCCAAACCCACCTAATATTATCTAGCCCATATCTTTCTTTATTGTCCAGAATAATAAGAGAAGCTTTATAAAAATGCTTTGCTAAATTCTACTTAAACTGTCTCTACAGAATTCCACTTCTATTACTAATGTTAGCTAGTATCTTTTGTTTGTAAAGTCCTTTACAGATGTTTACTCATTTAATACAAGAACTCTGGGAGGTAGCTATTTTTATTATCCCCATTTTTGAAATGAGAAAACCAAGACACAGAAGTCAGGTAACTTGTCTGGTGTCATAATTAGTATAAATCAGGTATTATTAATTCCAAATCTCACACTATCTCCAATTTACTACTTAGCTGCCGTGAAGCTGTCAACTCTAATAATCTTGTCAGAAAAGAAAAAGATTAGTCTGCTATTACTTTTTCTTAATGAAACTACTCATTTAACTTTTATTTGTCTGAGTTTCCTTACCTATAAAATAGAGATAATAATAGCATCTACATACACTTTGTAGAGTTGTTTTTTACAGAGGATCAAATAAGATGCCATTTATAAAGTGCTTAACACAATATCCAACACAAATTAGATGCTGAATAAAAGGTTGTTCTCTTTTTTTTCCTCTTCCTCTTAATGTCCATCAACAATTCCTTTAATAATAGATTCTAGAATTTTTCCAGGGAGCTAAAATAAACTCACTGGTCTATAGTTTTCAGACTGCTCTCTTTCATTTTGTAAGACTCCAGACCTTATTTGTCTTCTTCCAGCCAGACATGGGGCATCACTTCAATTTTCTGTGGTCATTCAGAGAATATTAATGGCGGATCTGCCATCACAACCACTCATTCTTTCAGTACCTTAGAATGTAATTAATCTGATTCTAGTGATTTGAACTCATTAAGGATATCAAGGTGCTCTTTTAGTCTACTTACTCAGCTTGAGTATCAACCCTCCATTATCCACTTTGTTTTATCTTTGCTAATCCAAAGATAATTCTCCATTACATGAAAACAGAAAGCAAATCAGAGTGAAGCAGTTTTGTCTTCCCTCATTCACCAGTTATCATTGTCCAGCCCAGTTATTCTTTTCTGATCCTATTCTTTCCCTCTCCTCCAATATAGCTTTAAAAACCTTTTGTGTTATTCATAGATTTCTTCATCAAGGGCAGATCAGTATTATTATACCTGACAACTAATTATATCAGCCTTAAACCATATTTTTGTATTTATCTTATTTATTCTGTTCTTCCTGCCATCTTCTTTAGCCTCTCTTTAAGCTGAAAGTTCATTGGAGAGTTTTCTACATATCCATATGAGCCTTTAAAAAAAAAAAAACTATCCTTTTTCCTCTTCAAAAAATTCATTTATCTTTGTATCTTTAGATTTTCATTTTTAACAGTTTCCCAAATCTATGGGATCGTTTTTCCCTTTAAAATTTCAGGGCCAGAAGCAGCTACATGGTGCAATGGATAAAGTACTGACTCTGAAGTCAGGAGGACCTGAGTTCAAATATGGCCTCATACACTTAAGACTTACTATCTGTGTGACCCTGGGCAAGTCTCATGACCCCAATTGTCTCACAAAAAGCACCAACAAAACAAAAAATTTCAGGCCATAATATTCTACCTATTTTTTCTTCAGATCCTTTGAATCTGAATTTTCAACCTATGGGAACATGTCACACTATTCTCAGCTTTCCTCTCATCTTAAATTCTGTATAATTATATACTGTTTCAAGGTATATAATTATATACTATATTATAGTACAATGGAGGGACTTGCCAATAAAGTACTCTGTCATAGAGCATGCTTGGATTTGCCCTTCCTAGGGAATTATATAGAACATGTACAATATTCTCTGCCTGAGGCCAATCTAACAAGTGGAGCTTTCGAGGCTAGTTTCAGCCATCATGACTCAGATTTAATACTGTATGATGCAAAAAAAAAAAAAAAAAAAAAAAAAAAAAAAAAAAAAAATCTTCTGTCTAAGGAGCCAGAAGGACTCGTTTAGTAGAAGCTAAGCCAGAAAGGAGTGTGTGTGGACAATCTTTCATTCTCTTCCCCAGTGTCTTTCAATTGAGGAAAGTTGCTGTAGAGGGAAGCTGGCTGCTTTTCCCTTACTTAGTCACTATGTGTCCTTAATTGAATGCCATTTCTGTTACTTTTATGTTTATTATTTTCTGATGTTAGATCCCAAGATGGAGAGAGCCCAGATGATTAGCAAAATCAAGGATCATTAAAGCAGTGGCACTGGACCTGGTGGCTGTAGTCAAGTTCTCTTGAGAGCCAGTACAGCAGCTGATTAACCTACTTGACCTAGATTGGCAATGAATTGACCTGTAAGATACCATACCCTGCAAAAAAAGAAAACAAAAACCAAAAAACAGCCCAATAGAGCAAGAGAGCAACTTGCCATCTTCAACACAATAGCCCAGACAGTGATTCCTTGAAGGGAGAAAAGAATTCTGAAGGCCCAGAATCACAAGGTACCTTGGTTCCAGATGTTCTCCACATATGTGACAGACTACCCTAGTCTTTGAATTTAAGGTCACTCTAATCAGGGATTGTGTGTGTACACAAGAGAACAATGTTCCACTAGTATGAGGGAGTTGTTTTGTAACTACCATTGTCATTCTATCTTCCCAGTAAATACCTTTTTGTAAAAGCTAATTGATGTTGATTGGTTGGTCAATATTGAGGAGCACAGCTTATAGAGGCTCTTGAATTACCATAATAAAAATTCCACCCCATCAAGATTATTCCCTTGTTAGGGACAGACCTTTTGCTGGCAATTTGTTAGCTCAGGTTTGATTTTGGGATGAAATGAGTCCATTCTAAATCATTTAACAATTAACTGTTTTTCTTAGTCCTAATATAGCAAGAATATTCAGCTAGGTTATAGAAGCATTTAACTTTTATGGGTATAAGCCTTTCTCTGATCAGTAGAGCAGGATGTGATGATTTTGATCTTTAGACATTCACCAAGTTGGAAGGGTCCTAACTTCAATGGTTGCCTTATGATGGAGGAACCATATGAGGGTACAAATGGACTACTAGACAGCTGTGAACCAACATTGTTGTAAAGAGTTCATAACAAAGGAACCATCTCCTTGGGTTTGGAATAGGGAGCATTCTGATGAAGGGGAGCAGAGTGTGCTCACTCTTTAAGGCCCCTGGGGAATCAAAACTACCTTACTATTAAACCCCTCTTCCTTGAGCTGTTCTGTCTGTGGCTGCTAGGTTAAGTAAAAAACATTCCGTTTCCTCTCAAACAACTTTTCCCTTAAGTAGAACTCCCTTAAACATTTCTCTCCCACACTCCCACTCCCCAACAGCAATCTTGATTGCTTAGTCCAGGAAACTTTTCCTAATCCTATATCTCATGCTATAGCTAGAACCTGGAACTTCCTTTTTGCAGATCATGTCAGAATTGCCTGCTGCTCTTTCCCTGTCACCTGGCAGTCAGCAGAGTTAAGAGCAGTCAGGATCAGCCTGTTGCCTTTCCTTAAAATTCATATCATTTCTTTTTTAACAAGTTCTTCCTTGTTAGTGAGAATCAAATTCAGATTAGATTTTCCCCATACTAGTTTCTCCATCTTTTGAATCATTACATTATCATTAAATGAAATCAATAAAATAATAGTTGATCTTCTTTTATCACAGAGGGCTATAGCAGACATCCAGATTATTGGAGTACTCTGTCATTACTACAGCCTCTGTCACATTTGTGATTTGTTTCACTCATTTCCTCTAATCCTCATCTATTTCTTCTTCCTGTCCAGGTGGTCTGTGAAATAGTCCATTGAAAATACTGTTTCTATTTCTACCTCATTGATTCTTTTCCCAAATGCTTTTAATCATAGTTCCCTACTCTGATTCTGGATTTCTATACCAAATATTCTCTTAACAGTCAATGGTATTCTGCTGCTCTCCTTATCTTAGCCAGTTTATTTGAAAAACATACTTTCCTAGAGCTCATGAGAAGCAGTGTGGTATAGTGCCAGTAGACAGCTGGCATGAGAGCCAGGAAGATCTGAGTTCAAACCCTGTCTCTGGGTCAGATTGACTCTGTAACCCTGGACAAGTTTATTAATCTCTTGATACCCTAGGTGATTCTCTGACTATAAATTAGCAGTGGAAGCAAAGAGAATAAGCATTTATATAGTTCTTCCTATGTGCCAAACACTGTGAAAATCATTCTGCAAATATTTCATTTGATCCTTGAAGCAAAACTGGTCGCAGACTCACTAGCTGCATGACCCCAGATGGACAAATCACTTAATAACTCTGTTTGTTTCAGTTTCCTCATATAGAAAATGATCTGGAGAAGATGGTAAACCACTCCAGTATCTTTGCCAAGAAAACTCCAAATGGGGTCATGAAGAGTCTGAAATGATGCTTCATTTCAACAACAAACATATTTTTGGTACATATTAGCTATATACTTATGTTAGTATATATAATCCCCTTAAGGACAGGGGATGTTTAATTTTTGTCTTTATATCCCACCCATATTTGTGCCTGCCACATGGTCAATGCTTATTAAATGCTTAATGATTGATATAAATTATAAAGATAGTCAAATTCAACCCATTATTTTTATAAAAAGAAACACTTGTTACATAGCTGTAGTAATCTTCCCAGAGAAGGTAGATTTAGGCACATTATTATCTTCTTCATCCTTCCTCCTCTTTAAAAAAAAAAGTCTAGCAACAGTAACGATGTATTACATTAGTTTGATCCAGAAGCTCTATGATGAAATTTTGAGACACTTTATAAAAGTTTCCCATCAAGCCTCCTGGAAATAGTTAAAACTAAAACCACCAAGGGCAAGGTTGCTCTCCCTTTGGGGCTATACAGAGTCAGATGCATATTTCCTGTTCCTAAGAAGTTGAGGGAAGGAGGAACAAACCTACTGGATTACCAGTACATTTGTCTTGTCAAAGATTGTATTTCTGCTGTTTCCTCCAGGTCTATAGCTATACTGATGGTTTGGAGCACCTGTCACTTCTACCAACAACCTTAGTGAATGTCTCAGACAATATTTATAAAGGTTAAGTTCCCTCCCAGTACTTTTTGTTGTTGTTGTTAAGAAAAGTTTCTAGAAATTGAATTGAATTTCTAGCAGCTTTTGATCTTGCTCTGAGAAAGTCACCATAAGAATCTCAGAATTTGGCCAGACCTGACTTTCTGTGTTGTGAAGTCACCAGTAGGCATCTTATTAACAGCCAACTCCAGAGTTTTACTCCTAGGGTTATGTTTCTCTGGATCTCTTTGACAGGTTCCGCAGAGATTGAAGAAACATAGGCACCAAGCCTAACATTTTCCTTTATGTTTTGAAAAACATTATCAGTTCTATGAAATGAAAAGATTACTTTAGAGAACATACACATGAACTGAACAGTCATTCAGGAAATAAGTATTAAGCACTTACTATGTGCCACTAATTTCCAGTAATTACTGAGAATATAAAACCAAAACTAAAGAACAACAACCTCTATCCTCAAGGAGCTTACAATCTAATAGGTAAAGACTATAAATGATAGAAAGCCAAAAAAGAGTATGAGAAAATGTGAGGAAGGAGATCATGGTAATGAAAGTCTTAAAGTTTGGATTTTACTTTGGAGAGAAGAGACATGACTGACTTCAATCAGTCACTCCTTAAATGAAGATTCTGGGAGGAGGAGCCTTCTAATCCAAGGAAGAAGTTCCATGGACAGAAGATTCATCTAATGTGAGAATTCCAGGGCTGGCATGAGCTTCCAGGAAGAAGAGATTTCTAGTAGAGAAAGTCCAAAGTCTAGAGAAGAATAACCAAAGTGAAATTAGTAGAATCAGAAACAATTTATACAATGATCCCAATATGAAAAAAAAAAACACTTTAGGACTTCAGAAGATTCATAATAAGACATACCTCTTGCTTCTTGACAGCGATTTCCAAAAACAAGAAAACATGTACAGCAGTTTATATATTGCATGGGTGCAAAATATATTCTTGATTTCTTATTTTCATAAACTACTAGATTATATTTTTAAATTCAAAATTACACAATGCTAATCTATAAAATGGCATCCAACAAAGAGCTTATGAACTAGATTGTAGAATGAAAAAAACATTTTCAAACAGTTACTATGGTGATTTGTTTTGTTTAGCTATGTGTTCTCATCACCAGCTAGAATTTTTATAGGTAGAGAAGGGTTCAATGAATTAGTGGGAAATGGTAAAGATGCCAAAAAGGAAAAAAGCACATTTATAAAACAAAAAAATCAAAGAAAAAAATTTCAGAAAAAATACTATTAGGACACTTTTACTTCTGCTATTTAACATGTAATATGTCCTTCTTTAAAAAATTTGTATAATAGAAGTACATTAGAAAATAAATGTAAATTGTTTTGCAAACTTTAACATGCTACATAAATATTACCAGTTATTATTGTGCCTCCTTTTCATTAAGTTCATCACTTTTAAAGGAAAGGAAAAAAAGAAATTCCCTTATAAGTAAAAGCTCAATATGAGATCTTTTTAGTTTTTTTAAGGAACTTTTGGTACTTAACCTTCCTCAAGCTGGCTCCAAAGCTACCTTTTATGGGATTCTCTATTATCAATAGTGATATATGAATTCTCCCTATCTTTGTTCAGGGTTCCTTTAGTGCAGCAAGATGTAATTTCAAACCCCTCTTCTTGCAAAAATTGTCAGTAAAGGTCACAGGATCAAAGTATTTAGATTTGGAAAGAGTTGTAGAAATCATTTTAAGTTAAGAAAATTAAGGTTATTAGGTTAAAGGACCCAACTTCATACATGTGGATAAGTGATGAGGTCATACTCACATCAAGATCCTCTGATATCAAATCAGGAATCTTTCCACTATTCCATCCTACTCCAGGTAAATTTAAAAAAAAAAAAAAAAAACTTTTGAAAGCAATAGCAACCAAATTTAAATGACATAATGGAAAAAGCACAAAATTTTAAGTCAAAATATCTGGGTTCAAATTTTGACTCCACTGCTTGCTACCCGTGTGATGTTGGACAAATTCCTTAACCTGTTGGGCTTTCAGTTTTCTCAGATTTAAAATGAGTGGTGTTGGATTAAATAATATCTAATTCCTGTGACCTGAATTCATAACTCTCCTTAGTCACCATGTAAATGTGGGCAAGTCAATTAAGCTTTCTGAAATTTTGTTTTCTTACCTGAAAAATGAAAGACTATGGTAACAACTGCCATATGAGGACCATATGAAATAATAGGATGAAAGGGTAGTTACAAAGTACTATAGACTTGTAAAAGATCTTGTTGTAATTCAGCTGTTTTTTAGTCAATTTTGATTCTCTGTATGCCAATAGGGGGGTTTCTTGGCAAAGATTTTCAAGTAAATGTCATGTCCTTCTCCAAATCATTTTACAGATAAGAAAACTGAGGCAGACAGGGTTGAATGACTTGCCTAGGGTCAACACAACTAGTGAATGTTTGAGGCCACATTTGAACTCAGATCTTCAGGACTCCAGACCTGGAAACTTTAAGATCTATGCAGCCATCTAACTGTTGGTAAGAGATCTTCACCCCCATTCCATGTCTGATCCTATATGTTCCATGATATTTTTATGAACTGAATTAATTGAAATGGATCTCCTAGTACAAAGCCTTATGCTTTTATCATTCAGATTACAAAGCAATAGAATTTAAAACAAAAAGGACCTTTAAAAAATATTTAATTTTTCAGGTGAAGAAACAAGCCCAGAAAGGGAAGTGACTTAGAGAGCACAGCTAGAAATTGACTCCAGGTTTCCAGACTCCAAATCTAATACTCTTTCCAATATGTTATTATTGTTTAGTCATTTCAGTCATATTTGATTCTGTGTGACTCCGTTTAGCTTTTTCTTAGCAAAGATACTGAAGTGGTTTGCCATTACTTTCTACAATTGATTTTACAGTTGAAGAAACTGAGGTAAACAGGGTTAAGTGACTTGCCCACAGTCACTCAGCTAATGAGTGTCTGAAGCCAGAAATGAACTCAGGAAGATGAGTGTTCCTAACTCTGGGCCTGGCATTCTATCCACTGTATCACCTAGCATCCATGTTTTCTTTTGTGGTTACCCATTTTTCCAGAAAGTAGTGGCTCTCTGTCTCCTTTTGGTGAGCACAGAGAAAGGATTAGAACCTCCAAAAAACCCTGCAGGCTCAGGGGGACTGTGCAAAAATGATATTTGTGTCACCATTTCCTCCTTGACTCGTATCCTCTCCCCCACTAATAATAGATTTATGACTGTAAGAAATCCAGAGCATGATGTCTCCTCTCTGGAAAGCTGAGAATCTAGATATGGCTTCTGAATGGCTCTGGACATTTTGGAAAACAGCAATGCTACAGACCACATGTTCATTACAACACGCTTAAATCTTCAAGCCCCTAACCCTGTATTCAAGCACAAAATAAATTTCCTACTTGGAAGCCCTATAGATAGACATATAGTTTGAGGCAAAACAGAGGCTATCTGCAGACCATGCACAAGGCCCCTTCTACCCTCAAATTAAAACCCTGATAGATGAAAACTATCCAGATACCCTAGTAATAAATGAAAGGCTGAGTCAACGTCTGCCTTGGTCATTAATGAACCTTTCCCACACTCCCTAATCATCTTGATTGCCTGATCGAATGAAACATATGACACAGGACATTGCCCCGAATCTAAATAACCCTTCAACCACTATCTATCTTGGGAGGCTAAGTGGCGAATCACTGCTGGCACCTTATCAGATGGGAATTTTTTAATTGGGGTTGCTAGTGTCCCTAGACAATCCTTCTTCTGTATTATTCTCTAGTATCTTCCCCAGCATCTCTCTCAACTGCAGTCACAAATAACTTGGCAGAATGCCTCCTACTCTAGATGCACTGGATGAAATCTGGAAAGGGAAAGCTTGAGATCTTGGCTTTTTCTTTCCTGTTAAAAAATGTAGTTTTTCATCTTTCTGTCTCTCTGTCACTGATTTCGCAGCATTCACCTAGATGAAAACTCTGAAGAACAATGGATTGTCTGTATGACTTTCTTGCTTTGAAATGTAGTTTTCTTTTTTATTTTTGACTAAAGCCCGTATGTTTTTATCCTTCATGATTCCAGAAAGAGTTCCCAATGATATTTCTTTGTTTATTTTTTTAGGGAAGCACCTGGGGAACATCCCACTCTCAGTTGAATAACCTCCCAGTGACCTTTGAGTACCAGATAAGGGAAAGACAACATAGCTAAGAAATGATTTGCAAACTAGTAGCCCAAACCAATTAACACTGTCTTCTCATTCGTTGAATTTATATTAATGGCTGCTGTAAGAATCTCTCTACTCAAAAGATCAAATCTCATTTTGGTTGCTCTAATGGGAGTCACAGATTTGGAAGTCTTGGGGAAAGGATTATCTACCTGCTTACCAAATTTAACCTACATTTCTTGGATGCAGGTTGAAGGGCAGAAAGAGAATTCCATTATTATGTTGAGAATGGGCAGTAGATAGGGCCTGGAACAGATGGCATTGAGAATAGATAAGATTTATTCTATTTAATCCTAAAGGACAAAATCAGAAACAAAGGATGATGAAAGTTATATGGAGGCACATTTAGGTTTCATTAAAAAATAAATATAGCAGATCTTCTTTAGACATAAAGTGCACGTACCAAAGTGGAAAGGTTTTTCTCAGGAGATAGTAGGTTCCCCTTACAGAAATGATGAAACCAGTTGGAAGTAGATCCTAAATTGATTTACTTCTCAGAAATCAGCAAAATACAATTCATGGATTGATTTATTGTTTTGATAATCATTAGGCTTAGGATAATAATGGAGAAAATGTAAATAATGTATGATATATGCACTTTTTAAAATATATAAACATTTGCTAAACATTTGATCAGCATACTCTTGGTTTACTGCAGGCTTTTAAGCATATGATGACCACTTGTTGAGTATATTGTAAAAAAGAATTCTTGGTCAAGTATGGTTTGGGCTTGATGGTGCCTAAGGGTCTTTCCATCTCTGAGATTTGATAGTACTAAATGACATTTTTTTTAAAAATCCTCTTTTTCAAAAATTCAGTTTCCCATAGGGAGCTAGCCCTGAAGTCAGGAAAACCTGAGTTCATTCTACATCTGGCATAGCCTGGTAGAATGACTCTTGGAAAGATACTTTATCCATCATCTATCTATCTATCTGCTTTTCTTTCTTCCTTCCTTCTTCCTTCCTTCCTTTCTTCCTTCCTTCCTTCCTTCCTTCCTTCCTTCCTTCCTTCCTTCCTTCTTTCCTTCCTTCCTTCCTTCTTTCTTTTTCTTCTTTCCTTCCTTCCTTTTTTCTCTTTCCTTTTTTCTTTCTTTCTCACTTTCTTTCTTTCCTTCTCTCTTTCTCTTTGTTTCTCTTTCTCCCTTTCTCTTTCTTTCTTTCTTTTTCCTTTTCTTTCTTTCTTTCTTCCTTTCTTTCTTTCTTCCTTCCTTCCTTCTTTCCTTTCTTTCTTTCTTTCTTTCTTTCTTTCTTTCTTTCTTTCTTTCTTTCTTTCTTTCTGTTTTTCTTTCTTTCTCCCTTTATTTTTCATTCTTTCTTTCTCATTTTTCTTCCTACCTACTGATGTCGTGGACTATATGTCATATTAGCAGGCAATATTCTAAGCCTTTCCCTGTCTCTGAAGACTTCTGCTAAGGAAGAACTTTGTTAGAACTGTTTGAATTCCTGGAAAAGATGGAAAGCCAGAGACGAGAGAGGAAAGAACGAATCCCTTTTATATCCCTGAAAAACTTCATATTCTCAAGAATCTGAAATAGGAGTTTGGACAGGAAATTGTTATAGCATTGCTTCAAGCCATTTGCCTTAAAGTTTACTGCTGCTGCTGCTGCTGCGCCTTCATTAAACACTGTGGAAGCCCCCAATTTGGCCAGATTTAATTTTCAACTTTTATAATTCATTTAAAATTTGATCAAGGAGTTAATTTATGACAAGGGCAAGGGGCTCCTTGCTCATGAGTTTGGTGGGCTAATGCATTAGAACTCCATCTATGTTTAAAACAACTCATTATAATTGAGTGCAAAAAGGTGGTTTTTTCATCAGAGTTTGGGAGACTAAGGTGAGTGGGGACAGTTCCAGGCTCACTCAGAGCTAATTTTAGCTGCCAAGAATGCATATGCCTAGCTACCCAGTTGCAGAGCATTAGAGGAGAGCAAATTCTGATCAAATACCATCTATCAAAATCCTGTCAACGTGATCAGGAAGTCTTTTATGGCAGTCCCATTCTCAGGATATCTGAAGTTTTTCCCTAACCAGAGGGATGATGGGGATGCACATTACAACAGGAGACTGAAATGTGACATATCTGGGAAGTGGTACATATTCTTTTCTTGATGAAATACAATTTTTAAGAGCCAATCTAAGTTTTACACAGAGGAGGTTAGATGATATTAAAGACTTTTAAAACCTTTGTGTGAGACCCAAGATTTCAACTAGGAGTGTGTGTGTGTGTGTGTGTGTGTGTGTGTATCGGTATCTTTGCTTGAATGTGCTTATGTGCATATATATATAGATTGGTGAATAGAAGGTTTAATGAAGTACCTTTTAAACTCAGTGCTACGGCAACTGAGTGTTGACCCTGTCCCTCTAATGTGGGCCCTGGACATCTCAGAGCCATTAAATTTCATTTAACTTAATGATGGTTTTTATAGTTGTGTGCATTCTTACTTCTCCCGGACCTCCCTTGCCCTTTCCCCTTAGGACCTCAGAGTAATGGGTACATTAAATAAATCTATTATGTGAATCAATGAGCCATTCTTGGGCATCTCTATATCCTCTCAAGAGAAAGCCAAGACCCTAGAGTTCTGACCTCTAGGACAATGTGGATTTCTCTTTCTAAAATAAAACTAAACCAATAGGAAACCAATAGTAGCCATTGTATTCTTATGATGGTGTGGGTCTCCACTATGTTATTGCTCTGTGTTTCCTTGTAGCATAATGGAAAGGAGGCTGGATTCAAAATAAAAGAAACTAGTTTTGAATTCTGGCTCAATCACTTACTACCTATATGACCATGGCCTTTCTGAGACTTAGTTTTCTTATTTATAAAATGAAGACATTGGGCTAGTCTTCATCTTTAATTCTCTGATTATGTGATGGAATCAGACATGAGCGAGAGGATGGGGAGACAAAGCTCAGAGGAGCTGTAAAAATGGAGAGAAGGAAACTCTAGACCTGGGATTGAAGTGGAGGGGTATGAAACCAAGGATCAAGTGTAAACTGACACACATAAGAGCTTGTGCTTTTTCCCCCCTATCTCATCCGTATAGATCCTTATCAGGAATGCTGATCATTTCTGGTCTTGGCTAGCCACAGAGCAAGGTGAATAGACTTAGAATGTTATCAGCAAGGGAGGACAAGATAGCTAACACCATTGATGTATTGGCAGAGCTCTCCTTCCAACTTTGACCTTGAACATGGTACTCTCTTGCCAAAGTTGTACCATGCCACTTTTTTGTGATTGCATCCTCTCCTGCTTTCCAGTCTAAAGTTCCTTAATACTCTAATGTTAGAGGGGTCTGTATATCAAGAAACATCACCTAATATTCTGGGTAATGGTCAACATACTCAGTTGATATATTCCCATGTATCTTATTGACTAAGAGCTTTAGAATTTAGAAGACAAGGGCAGGATGAAATTAAGAAATCTCTAGGAAATCAAACTATTCATTAATTATTCATAGTACAAGTTACAAATTCCTCTTTAGTTTGCAGAAGTGTAGACTTTCTTCAATATGGCTCCAAACAAACTTCCTCATGATGTTTCACATTATTTCCTTCATACACTCTGTATTGTTCCCCGAATATATACCTCAACATCCTCTAATTTCATGGTGCCATTTTTTGCTCATTTACATGTGCCAACTCTTATCTCTAGAACCAACTCCATTCCCGACCTATCCCTTTAAGTGCAACTTCAATTGTCTCCTCTCCTTAAAAGCTTTGCTGATACGTTCCCAACTTGAAGTAATTGTTCCCTTCAAAGATCTCATTCCTCTTTTTCTAAAATTATATCCCACACTCTTCTTTGTTTGTTTTTTCTCATCTTTCCCTTGGTTGGAACTGCAGAGGCCATTCACAGGCTATAAACTCAGTGTTATTTTAAAATCCCAAGCAGCAAGGATTCTAGGATTATACCATCATACCTTGCCACTTATAAGGGTTTAACTTTTATTGGAGTGTCACAGAGAGTAGCTTTCAAGTCAGGGAGATTAAATCCCATGCTACATGACTATAGATAAGTCAGTCAAACCTCAGTTCCTCAAGGTAGTTCTAGGTTAAGACTATCAGATATAGGTGAATTGTTAAACTCTATAGGAGAAGGAAGTTTCGATATGGGATGTTCCCCACAATGCTGGAAAAAATAATAGTGAAGAACAGAGAACCAGGAAAGAAAAGCATGAGAGAGTAGCAAATCTTCATTACTGGAGGGACTCCTGCATCAAGGAGCTCATAGATCCAATTGAGTATTTAAATGTATGTTTTGCAAATACTTAAATAAATACATAATGTGTCACCTGATAAAATATAAGCCACTTACATAGGCAATTGGTGGCATGTAGATAGATTTCTGAGTCTCAAGTCAGGAAGACCTGAGTTCAAATCCAGTCTTAAATACTAGCCATGTGACTTTAGACAAACCATTTAATCCCTGTTTGCCTTAGCTTTCTCAACTGTAAAATGGGAATAATGAACACTTATCTTGCAAAGTTGTTGTAAGGATCAAATGAGATAATAATTACTTTAGCATATAGTTGATACTATATAAATGTTTATTCCTTTCCCTTCCTCTTAGTAAGGACTGTTTCATTTCCATAATCCCAAATACCTACTACAGAACTCTGGAACAATAAATGTTTCTTGACTGGTTACTGAATTGATAAGAAAATAAGTTGCTAAGAGAATGAGTTCCTTGGAAATCTTCATTGCTCTTTTTATGCACATTTCTTTATGTCTTTAGGTTGATGTAAGAAATGTTTATTAAGTGCTTTCTTTTGGCAAACTGTGGATAGGAAGGTTTAGGTTTTCAAAATGTCTTACATGAATGATCTCATTTGATTTTCGAAAGTGATTTGTGAGATAGATGCTTTTATTATTTCCATTTTACAGAAGAGCAAACTATAGCTCACATTAGCGTGCTCAAGACCATTCAATTAGTGTTGAGTCAAGTTTAGAAGTCAGGTTTTTCTGACTACAAGTTCAGTATCCACTCTATCCAAAGTGATTCTTCCCTTGGATATATTCTAAACTTTTGGAATAGTGGTAAAGAAGAGAAGGCAGAAAGGGACAGAAAGAGCAGAAAGGAGAAGAACTTTTCCCCTCCTAAAATTCTAGTTCTTTTTGTGAGTCCTATAGGTCTTGGATCTTTTTTGCTTTCCCTGGGATCTCAGACAGGAGATTTCTCATCTATCCTCCTCCTACCACCACTACCTCCAATTATGAGCTGCTTCCTCCCATAGCAAATGGATAATGTTGAGTGTTACTTAGGTTCTTCCTTCCCTATGTCTTTACATAGCCATTTTTTTCTGTACTAGAAAATGGATAATGTTATATACTTACAATAAACAAATAGAGTAGCTGAAACTTGCATTTTATTTTAAAGCATTTTTTTAAGTGTCAAGAAAATGGTTTTGATTTTTATAATATTATCAACAAAGTGAATTAGGGCAAAATTGAAATTTAAGCAGTAACAAACACAATTAATGCAGTTTTCAAACCAGGATGAAAGGGGATAGAAATGATGGAAGCTTGAAGCTACTTTTAGGTTCCCCCAAAGGGATCTGAGTTGGCAAGCTAAGCCCAATTTACCCTGAAAAGAGGGAGAAGATGAACAGAAGGTTTGGTTGTTGGGAGATTTTTCGCTCAAAAATGTTCAGGAGTTGGAATACTTTGGCTACAAAAGAAGTACAAAGTTAATCTGTTGGGAAATTTCCAATTTAAGATGTTTTCCAGGAAATCCTGTGTTCTTCTCTCTAAATTAAAAGGCATCACTGTTTTAAGTTTGGCCTTATTTTTAACATTGACAATGTTTTACAAAATGACCACTTGAAATCAAAATAAGTGGCACGAAAGCTGATTTCAGGAGATTCTATGAAATGAGGATACAGCATTTGAAATTTGAGAATTTAAAAAAAAATTGTATTGGGCTACATTGATCTCCACCAGATGATGGGTAATGTCTTATCATCTAATCAACCTCAGTATTTGTGGAAGGAACATCCAACAAAGCTTATATTGGGGGGTTCTTGATTGACTGGGTTTGTGGGTATTAATTTTAGATAACTCAAATCCCAGGAAACAGAATCTGGATGGAGACAACTCAGGGCAACAAAAGCTAAAAGTACAGGGCAGGGAGAGGTAAGAGGAAAAATCATATGAATTCTAGAACAAGAATTCCACATGGAATACTGGGATACCTAGATATTAAATCTAGGTTGGATTCAATGTAGCCCTGTCAACATTTGGATCAGGTAACTTTTCCACACTAAGATTCTTTGTATTGATTTGTATTAATTATGGAATAACTTTTGCTTATAAGTACACTTATCTACTTGCAAATATAGAATAAGGGAGGGAGAAAAGAAAGTGACAAAGTAGACAGAATAACAAATTTGAAATCAGGAAGATCTGAGTTAAAATCTAGCCTAAGACACATTAAACTATGTGATCCTAGGCAAGTCACATACCTTCTGCTTCAATTTCTTTATCTGTAAAATGAGCATTATGATAGCATTATTGTCCAAGGGTTGTTGTGAGCATAAAGTGAAATAATATTTGTAAAACTCCTTGAAAATGTTAAAATGTTACATAAGTGCTAGCTGTTATCACCACCATCATCACTATCATGATGGGATCATAGATTTTAGCACTGGAATGGACCTTAGAGGCTACTTAGTTCAACCTACCTTTCTCATTTTACAGATGAAGAAATTGAAAGCCTAATGAAACTAAATTACTTGCCCAAAATTATGTGAACAGTAACCATAGAAGAAGAATTTGAATTCAGGTCTTCTGGCTACAGAGTCAGTGTTCTTTCCACTGAACCACACTGTCTCCTCTATATAATTGTGACTAATGTTCAACTTGCTTGTGTTCTTCAGTTCTCAGCAAGCTAATTAATTATGACAGCGTTTAAATTTCTGTTCTGAACCTAAGAGCTTATTTAAAAGTTGTCATACTCAGCACATCAGAAGTTTTTAATACTTCAATATTTTCTTTTTTCTTGTTGTAAAGGATGATAAAACACAGATGGGTCAAGATCTGCATAGTATAAACCAACATCATGAATCCTTTGAAGAATGGAAATATGACTAATACTTCAGTTTTAGAAATAAGAGAATAAAACTAAAGCTAGGACTGATCAATTTACCAACTCAATCTACCCATATATTAATTTTCTTTTTAAAATGCTGTTATCTTTCTTCTAATATCACCTTAATTTCCAAATGTATTCCTCTTCCCTCCTCTACTCTTGTAACAAAAAATAAAAAGAAAGAAGAGGGGAAAAACTGTTCAGCAAAGTCAACCAATACAACTACAACCAAACAGCATAAGCAATATTTCATACCCTTCGTCTCCACCACTACAAAGAAAAAGCAGTTTGTTTTCTTATTTCTTCTTCCCAAACAAGTTTGATATTATAATTATACAATGTTTAGGTTTTGTAGGGTTTTATGTGGTTTTGTTCTTTTCATTTATATTTCTATACTCATGTGTTCTTTTTCTAGTTCTGCTTACTTTCTGTAATGTATATGTATATATGTGTGTGGGAGGGGGGGTATTCCCTCAGTGCATCTTGTTTGTCCTTGGCATGCCTTTTAGCTTCCAATGTAGATGTTGTCATCAGCTAGTGTTGCTCTGGGGACATTATTCCTGTTGCCCATGAAGGGTCAAATCTTCTGACCTTCTGAATTTCACAAGATTGTCACCTGGTCAATGGGGAAGAGAGTAGGAGAGAAACTCAATATTCCCTTTCCCCAGTGAAAATTCCCCAACCATTGGGGGACTTATTACTGCTGAAAAGCACAGAAAACTAGCTGGAATGCCAAAGCTGGAATGCCAAGACTGGAATGCTTCTGGTGGAATATTCCAGCTGGGATTGCTCAATTTTGAATTGACCCTGTGAAATATACATGGACATCTAATTCCCTCAGTCAATCCCAATATACTGACTTGTGGTATCATCTGATTCTGTTCAATAATTAAAATACTTTGCTCCTCCCAGATTGATTAAGGACTTGTTTATCTAGTTTGCACCTTTGATTGATTAATTGATTAATTCCATTTACAAATCTAGGCCTTCTGTGTTTTGATTGGAGTGGGGGAGGGAGCAGGTAGAATGAATTGATTGATTTGAACGAGAAGTTGGGGCCCTTTATGTCCAAATTATTCTGGTGAGGATTTTCATCCCCACTGTTACAATATTTATTGCTTCATATAATGCACATTAGGTATTTCCCTATTGATGATCATTATTTGAGAAAAAAAAAATTGTCATTAAAGGCACCAGTCTGTCCATATGAAAATCACTGAAGAATTTGCCTAGAGTTTAGCTGTAAAAAATAGACATATGCAGACACACATACATATACATGCACTCACATCCCCCATAATATTTCCTTCTCCTTACCCCAACATATGCTTCCATATGTTTATGAAAGCTATAATGGCAGTAATGCACCAAAAGTTATATGATACCCACACTAGGGGTTATGCTTTTAATTTTAATTAAAACTCTTATTTGACCTCAGCCTGGTTTCTTTTAGGTTCTTGACCCTGGAACCTGAACTTATTTTCACATCTCCATTCTAGACATTATTATGACATAGCTTGAATACAATGGGCAATGATATATTATTGTTATTATTATTATTAATTTTGCAAATTTTGATGAAAAGACGAAGACTTCAGAGTTGTTGTTTGGAATAACTTTCTAGAATAAGAAGCATGATTCCCTAAATTTGAGTCATTGCCTCCTTGATGAACACACATGGAATTGATTTGATGGAAAGGCTTAAAGAAATGAATGAAAGAAAGGGTACTTCCTTATACTTATAAATAGATCATTTCTACCTCAGTAATTGTTTATATCAAAAAGACCAGTTTCATTGACTATGCAACATTTTATAATAGTTTTTTTTTATTTTCAAAATACATGCAAAAATAGTTTTCAGCATTCACCCTAGCAAACCTTATGTTCTAAATTTTTCTCTCTCTTCTCCTACCTCTCCCTAGACAACAAGCTATCCAATATAGGTTAAACATGTGCAATTCTTCCAAACATATGTC
The DNA here is from genome assembly GCF_902635505.1 of Sarcophilus harrisii. Taxonomy (NCBI): domain Eukaryota; kingdom Metazoa; phylum Chordata; class Mammalia; order Dasyuromorphia; family Dasyuridae; genus Sarcophilus; species Sarcophilus harrisii. The sequence continues at coordinate 471,364,887 of NC_045427.1, read as the reverse complement.
CAGATTTAATATGCTGCACAAGAAAAATCACATCAAAAAGGAAAAAAATGAGGAAGAAAAAAAAGCAATCAAACAACAGCAAAAGAGGTGAAAATACTATGTTGTAATCCACATTGTCTCCATAGTCCTCTTTCTGGATACAGATGGCTCTCTCCATCACAAATCTATTGGAACTGACTTAAATCATCTCATTATTGAAAAGAGCCAAGTCCATTACAGTTGATCATCACATAATCTTCTTGTTGCTGTGTACAGTGTTCTCATTGTTCTACTCACTTCACTTAGCATGTAAGTCTCTTCATGTACTTCTGAAATCATCCTGCTGATTGTTTCTTATAGAAAAGTAATATTCCATTATATTAATATACCATATCTGATTCAGTCATTCCCCAACTGAATGGGCATCTACTCACTTTTCAACTCCTTATCACTACCAAAAAGGCTGCTGCAAACATTTTTGCACATGTGGATCCTTTTCCCTTTTTTATGATCTCTTTGTGATACAGACCCAGGAAAGACACTACTGGATCAAAGGACATTCACACTTTCATAGCCCTATGGACATAGTTACAAATTGCTCCCCAGAATGGTTGGATCAGTTCACAACTCCACCAATATATTAGTGTCCCAGTTTTCCCACATCCCTTCCAACTTTTATCATTATCTTTCCTATCATCTTAGCTAACCTGAGAAATGTGAAGTGGTACACCACAATTGTCTTAGTTTGCATTTCTCTAATTAAATGTTTTAGTGTTTTAGAGCATTTTTTATATGATTAGAAATGATTTTAATTTCTTCATCTGAAAATTATCCATTCATATCCTTTGACTATTTATTAATTGAAGCATAGCTTGTATTCTTATATATTTTGAGTCAATTCTCTATATATTTTAGAAATGAGGCCTTTAGCATGCGAAAGCAACCTTGGATGTAATTTTTTTTTCTCCAATATTCTGTTTCCCTTCTAATCTTGGCTGCATTGATTTTGTTTGTACATATATCTTTTTATTTAACATAAATAAAATTATCCATTTTGCATTTTATAATGCTCTCTAGTTCTTCTTTGGCCCCAAATTCCTTCCTTCTCCAAAGATCTAAGAGATAGATTATCCCTTGTTCTCTTAATTTGCTTATACTATCACCGTTTATGTCTAAATCATCAGCCCATTTCAACCTTATCTTGCTATGGATTATAAATGTTGGTCAATGCATAGTTTCTACCATATTATTATTCAGTTTTCCCAACAATTTTTGTCAAATAATGAGTTCTTATTAAAGAAGCTGGAGTCTTTGGGATTATCAAACACTACATTACTATATTCATTGTCTATTATGTCTTGTAAACCTAACTTATTGCATTGATCCACTATTCTTATTTTTTATCCAGTACCAAATGATTTAGATAACCACTGCTTTATAATAGACTATGCAACATTTTAATACTTGGGGCATACAATCTAACAGAAGTCAAGTATTGTATATTGTGACCAGTTCACTGTGAGTTGTGAGGGTGTGTGTGTGTGTGTATGTGTGTGGAGAGAGAGAGAGAGAGAGAGAGAGAGAGAGAGAGAGAGAGAGAGAGAAATAAAAGCCTAAAGGAAAACTTTTTTTATATTATCAATACCTTTTTGTTTTTACTTCATTTCCAAATATATCTTTCTCATTTCTTTTACCCAGTCATCACTCATAAAAAATAAACAAGGAAGAAGAGAAAACATTTTATACATCTAACAAACATATCAACTAACTCTGATGTATACAATTTTCTATACCCATAGTCTCCTATCCCTTCAATGAAGAGAGATGAGTACCTCTTCTGATCACTTCAGAGACTATCTTGGTCATTTTAATTAAATAGCATTTAGTTTGTTCCTCTCATTTACATTATTATATTCATTCTGTATACTGTTTTTCTAGTTCTGTTTGCTATGTCACTTTGAATCGATTGGTAGAAGTCTTAGGCTAAGTCTTAGTCAAAGGAAAATGGGAATACCTCAGGTACCAAGATTAATAATGATGATGAGAAGAAGAATGAGGAGGAGGTAATGAAAAAGAGAAGGAAGAGGACAAAGAGGAGCAGAAAGTGGAGTACAAAAGGAAGAAGAAAAAGAAGAACAAGAACAAGAATGACAAGAAGAAGAAGAGGAGTAGGAGGAGGAAGAGGAGATAGAAGAAAAAGAATTAGAAGTCTTTATATAGTGCTTAAAAGTTTTCATAGCTCTATGTATATATTATTTGAATCTCACAATAACCCTTTGAAGTAAGCATCTATAAGTATTATCCCCATTTCACAGATGGAAAACTGAAGCCCAAAAAGTTTTAAATGACTCTTGCTTATATTTTCAGAACTGGTTCATTCAAGAGGCAGGATTTGAAGACAAGCCTTCATGTCCCCTGTTCTAACCACTATGCCAGGCTGAATGGATCCATGGCTATATTCCTTTAGTTTACCTGGGACACTTGGTTTCTACAGCCTGAACTAAGGCAAAGAAGCTACACAATAGGAGAAAATTGTTATTTGGAAATTCACTGGTCCAGTTTATCAGTGCAGTCACTAAAAAGACTTTGTGTTGGTTTTCCCATGCTCACACATAGACATCAGAGAATTAGAATTATAGCTTTAAATCTGGAGGAAATTTCTTGCTTATCTAGGCCAACCCCTTCCTTTTATTAGATAAGAAACTTATTTAGGCACAGAGAATCAGATACACATTTAATAGTAGAGCAAGGAGAAACAAGACCTCATTCAACAACTCCAAATCCAGCACTTTCTACTTTTCTACCTCTCATATATGATAATCATTCATCAAAGGATGAATAGCTATACTTTTAGCACAGATCCTGTCTTCTACTTTCGAGTCAGTTATCTGAACAAGGGGTGTGTGTGTGTGTGTGTGTGTGTGTGTTGGGGTACTGATGAGGTGCACAAGGGGTATGAGGAAAGGGGAGGTGCAGTTGGAATGAGAAAAGGAGGCATTCTCATTGAACTTTAAAAAAAATTCAATTGAATTGCTGAACAGAAATTGACTGTTTCAATAAACACATGAAAAATGAATTGCTATTTTTAGAAGGATTTGATTCCATAAAAAACATTTCAATTAAAACAGACTAAAGCTATGTTCCCTCATAACAATTGTAGTCTCCATTCCCTTCTATAAAAATCACAGGCTTTTGGCAAACTCCAGACTGGAAATTCCACAATACCTGAAAGAGCACTCAATATTCAAGTCATTTATCAGAGTGGCAGATTAAAATTATATAACAGGAAGCTTTCTATTCATATGTAATAGAACTGAATCACCAGTTCTTTATTGATAATTCATTATATGTTACTATTCGCTCTCGTGGACCGCGGCTCCAAAATGCTTTTTACTATAATGATTTTATACCATCCCACTGTAATGGCCTCCTGACAGTGTCAATCAGCATTTCTTGCGTGCACAATAATATTATCCTGCAATCTGTCTTGGGAGAATGCTTAAAAGCTTTCTCTCATTTTCTCCATTTAACTCATGTATTATCGGAGTTTTTACATTAAATGGCCATCCTTAATATCCCATGACATGTCACCTATTTTCGAGAGAGGACACTGATACAGTACTTACCAATTCCAGAATCTATTGTAATCAAGTTGTATTTGCCCACTCAAGCCAAGAGCAGGTAGTTCAGTGCAGCATCATTTAATCTGGAGAAGGAACTTAGAAGAAAGCACAAAAACAATTTAAACTATAGTTGGCTAAATGTGAATGTGGCTGATGCAATTTGTTTTATAAAAGGGAATTAGTAGCTAGCAAAATCAGGTTGTCAGATGAAGGTCAGGAAATTCACAGATTTATTGCCCAAAATCAAACTACAACAATAAACTATAAAGCATATTTAGAGCAATCCATTAAAATACTGGAGAAACGCAACAGTTTTAAGATTGATAGGGAAGAAAGAATGCTATGGTTTTAAACCTTCACTGTTAAAAAAAAAAAAAGAAAAGAAAGGGAAAAAAAGAATCCTGCCAATTGATTAGAAAGTGGCTGAACAAATTATTGTATATAAATCTAATAGAATATAATTGTACCCTATGAAATAACAAAGATGAATAATTTAGAAAAAAAATTGGACGATGTGAATGAAACAATATTCAGTGAAGAAAATTGAACCAGGAAAAGATTGTTCCCAAATGACTACAATAATGTAAATTGTAATTACACTAAAAAGCTGTAGAATCCTGATGGATTTAAATAATTTCAGTCCTAGAGAACTGATATGGAAACACTTTCCTCTCAGAAAATTGGGAACTACAAATGTGCAGTAGGTATTCGCAACAGGTGCAGTTGCCATATGAATTGGCTTTGAGTATCTTTCTTACAAGGAAGTATCTAATGCAGGCAAAGGGAACAATGAAGCAGACTAAAAACAAAAGGTAAAAATGATGCAAGTGAAAAAAATACTGAATTTACAATAAAGTAACCTGAATTCAAATCTTGGCTCTGGTACTTATGATCTTGTCCAAGAGTCCTTGGTTACTTCACCATCCCAGATTTCAATTTCCTCATTAGTAAAATGAGAAGGTTGGACCAAACGACATTTAAAGTTCCTCCAGTCCTAAATCTATGTTTTAAAAACCTAAAATCCAAAAAGAAACCCATACTTCAAGTTCTGAAACCTCACAGAAGACTTGCTGCTCTGCTACTCTTTTAAATCTTCTCTTCCTTGAACTCATCAAGAAATAAAATACAAAGCCTATTTAAACCCCCCTTTTTAAATGTAGAAAGATTATCAGTTCTTTGGAATGCTTACTCATAGTTTTTTTTTTTTTTTCATTCGCTTTCAATACAGTCTCCCTCAGACCTTAAATTCAGAATCTAGGAATTTAGATTTTCCTCTAAGGCAAGGGATTGAACAATAAATAGTTGGGACAAGAACAGGGGGCAAAAAGTTACATTGATTTATTTCTCCTTCTATAGATAGAAACATCTTATTGGTGAATTTTATTTGCTGTAGGAATTTGGGAAGGGGAGTAATTGGGGAGATGGAAGACATTAAGTAGGGGAAAGATTCCTCATTATTACTTAAGAGTAATGGAAAGATGGGTTATGGGTGAAGACAGAAAAAAAAATGAATCTTCCACACTTATATGACCTATATACTTTTCACTCCCCATTTTATAAACATTGGCCTCCTTTTTTTGAGGCCTATTGTCTAAACTCTGCTCCAAGAAGTAAAGACAAGGAGCCAATTACTTTTGACATTACCTGACCACATTCTCACAGAAATGATCAATGTGCACAAAGGCAAGCAAAGTAGTATCTTTCCCTTTACTCCATTTCTTCTGTTTTTAACATTTTAAATCAAGATATCTGAATTTGAAAAGAAGGTATAATTCCTGGAAGAAATTTATCTTATGCTTTAAAAATTGTTCTTTTCAACTATTTTGGGCTGTCAGTGTCTTGCTGCAAGATAAAACTTCAAAATTTTAGAGCAGGAGTAATCTACTCTAACCCTCTGATTATGCAGATGAAAAAACTAAGGTCCATAGAGATTAAGTAATTCACTCAAGATCACACAGGAGACAAAGAGGAGAGCTAGGATCCAAACTCGGGTTAGGATTAGTATCTGCTCTCCTCTTTAAAAATCATAGACTTGTGATTGCTACAACTTCAAGCTTTTCACTCTTTCCATGCTACTTCTATTAGCACACAAGTATGTTTCTTAATCTTCTCTTAGCCAATGGAATTCATTATATTTTGTCTCTTCACAACCTCATTCTTAAAATGGGATCCTGTCTCTAATCCAATTCTTATTTACCTCACAGAGGCTCTGTGATTTTGTACCATTTCAAATGATCCACAATTCCATCAGTGTGGACATTTCCTCTCCTTTTATAAGTCAACCCCTCTACATCTTAACAGATGACATTTATTAGTTATTGTTGCTAAAACAAATAAACAAAATATACTCAGTGATAAGCCAAGATTCTGGTACTAAATCACAGCTCTTTGACTTTCTGTCTCAGGAGGCCCTGCCAGAATCTTTTTTTTTTACTAGTCTGGATGCTGAGCCCAAGGTCACCTCCATATACTGAGGTGAAATTCGAAGAGGATGAAAGTGGAGGATGGTGGAAGACCTAATGCTCAATCCATCTCTTTGGATATTTCACAAACAGTAGTATGACAGCATCCCCAATAAGAATGCTATAAGTGTTTTCCTGCAGTGCAGAAGAAGCCAACCC